>NW_009920663.1:0-7669 GCF_000696875.1 Nestor notabilis
AATTCGCTTTGTGCGGCTGAAACTTTTCTTTCAGATCCTAGCTGGAATAGGTGCATTTCCGCAGTCGTACATAATGTACTGTGAATTCAGGTCATTAGGATAGGAATCTGCTTGTTTTGTTGCTCTCTTAAGAGCAGAAAAACCCTCCTCTGATTAAGAGGGGATAAACACTGAAAGCCTCAAGCCTACACAAAGCAGATACCGAGATGCCTCAGGGTGCCCTTGGGGCCTGCTGAAAAAACTGCTGAACTTAGAAAACGTTTCAGAAAATCAGGTACCCTACTCCCATATTAAAGGCAACAGGACATTTCCTACTGTTTCAGTGCTTCTTCTGAATGCCCTGCGGCCTTTTCTATGTCCATAATCATATATATGTCTTTTGGAAGAGCAAACCTTTTTTGTTTGGTTGTATGTGGCTATATTTAAATCATACAATGCTCAGTGTTGATGTGACCACTGCTGCTTATGTGTGTGCCTATGTCTTTTCCGGGTAACTCCCGCTTTCACAATCCACAAAGGGTTTACGCAAACAGGGAGTTATAGCTGCCTGGAAATGTTTTACAAAAAAGAACATGGATGTGACCAACTGTTGGGAGGGGAGGAGGAGCCAATCAGTAGCCCAGATGTTTTAGAGAATACTAAATAAAATGAAGTATGAATGCTTAATACTGAGTAATGTGAGACTTCAGAATGGTGATCTAGGTAAAATGTGCAGAGTGTGCTAGGAGTGGAGCATTGTTTTTCATTGATTGTGTCATATCTGCCTGACAGACATGTAGAAGTCGAGTAGCAACCTACCTCCTCTGATCACAATTTTCATTCTTAACAAGGTGAACAGTGTCTAGAGTGGGGAGAGGGGAATACTCAGATGATGTAGTATTCAACATGCTACAGAGTTCCTTTGGTTATTCTTTCAAACCTTTCCTGTGCTGAGCTGAGACTCTGATGTGGACTTTGAAAAGGAGTCATCTGTCCTAAAGGCATCTAGACCTTCATGCCCAAAAAAGCCATAGGCTGTCTCTGTATTTATTAAACCACCCATAGATGTTAGACACTGCAGTAGAAGAAACTTAGCAAAGTTTTGAAATGCTTTTCATTGGAGAAAATTTTGTTTTTCTCAAAGACTTGTTTGCCTTATGGTATTATAGAGCTAAGGCTTTGATTGTTGAGTTTTCCATAGCAAATAATAGCCAGTGTTTATCACTTGATTAATTTTGAAATGCAGCTTTTTCTTATTTCTAGGTGCGAATCACTAAATTGAACAGCAATAACCATGGGAGATGCTGCAAAACCTTTCTTTGCCAAACAAAATCAGGAACAGGAAATTTTACATCAGAAAGAATTAAAAAGAAGTTCCTTACAGAAAGACTACCATGACTTCATGGTCGAAAGCAGACATGGCCATAGCAATAAAACAGATACCATCCTGCAAAAAAAAAAGGGAACACCAGGTAACTACGGAAGCAGTCCCAGGCGAGGGCCACGTTCTGTTTTGAGTAGCCCAAATTCAATTAAAAATGCAATATACAGTCAAAGGTCAAATTTAAATAATACCCAAAGAGACCAAATGAGGAAGTGGGTATCTGATGACCACCGTGGTACTTATGACAGCTGGAGAGAATACAGATCTGTTGCCCGGATTCCTGCACGTAGCAGGACAAGAAATGACTCTTTTCGTGAGGTTGAAGGTGCTGGAAACAGAAATGGAAGACAACTTCAGGAAGACTTCGTGAGTGAAGATGTGCCAGACATGCAGAAAAGAAGCTCTGGTAATCAATGTTTGGGTTCAGGGGTATTTTGTATAGCTATCCAGTAAAGTAGCTTGCTGTGTCTGTTGCTGGGAAGTGAAATTTAAAGATTCACTGTTAAAGCAAAAAAATAATTTTTGCTCTGTCGTATGTTGCAGACTATGGACTGTAGTATACTGCAGCACTTTAAACAAATTCTTACAGTGTATGATACAGAACTTACTTTATAAATTGTGTTGTTAGTTTATGAGTGGTAGAAGTAGGTAGATTGCCACATCTGTGCAGTGCCCCTGTTTTCAGTTTTCCAGGTATGATGTGATTGAATCTGTTAAGGTTGATTGGGGATGTTTAAGTTCAGGTGATACAAGTGTTGTGGTTTAATCCCAGCCTAGCAACTAATTACCACAGAGCTGCTCACTCACCCCTCCTCCTCCCCCAGTGGGATGAGGAGGAGAATCAGAAAAGGGGTAAAACCTATGGGTTCAGATAACAACAGTTTTTAATAATTAAAATAAGGTATAATGTAATACTAATGCTACTAATAATAGTGAAAAGAGCAACTACAAAAAAGAGAGAGGGAAACATAAAACAAAAACAAACAAAAAAATCAATAAACAGTGATGCATAATAAATACAATTGCTGACCACCTGCTGACTGATACCCAGCCTGACCTGAGCAGTGATCTGCCCTTATGGGTGACTCCCCCCAGTTTATATACTGGGCATGATGTGCTGTGGTATGGAATACCTTTTTGGCCAGTTTGGGTCAGGTGTCCTGTCTCTGCTCCCTCCCAGCTTCTTGTGCCCCTCCTCACTGGTAGAGCATGAGAGACGGAAAAATCCTTATCCTGAACAGGATAAGAGCTACTGAGCAACAACTAATACATCTGTGTGTTACCAGCCTTGTTCTCAGACTAAAGCCAAAACACAGTACTGCACCAATTACTACGAATAAAAATTACTCTATCCCAGCTGAAACCAGGACAACAGGGTGAGATTTTGGAGCTACTGATGAGGTCTGTAACAACATATGATAATGAAGATAGAAGACAATGCTGTGTAGGTATTGTGAGAACTTAATACTAGCAATAGTAATACAACAATAACACAAAACTAATTATCCATGCATATTAAACTTCTCTATGGGTAGTTGATACTAATAATGAGCGTACAAGCCCTGAGTACTGAAATGCAAGGAAGGACAGGCTAAGGGAGGATAAAATCATCAATATCATAAAATATTCATTGAATATGAGTACTAAAAGGAAATTTAAGTAGAAAGAAGAAGCTTTAAAGAAGAGAATATAATTAAATAAGAAGGATTAAGGCATAGATGAGGTGCTGCTAACATGGGACAGCTGCCCATTAACGAGAAATTTTGTTTTAGTTAAGAAGGAGGCCAAGGACAGTATTGGTCTGCTCCCCTGGTGAGAAGGAAAGCTATTGCTGATTGATACTGGGAAGTCCAGGAATTAAATGTTCTTCCCCATAGTATCAGCTGCCACTAAAAAGATAAAACTGTGAGCAGTGTCTCTTGTTAGAGACTGTTTATTAGAGACTGTAGATTGTTAGAACCAAGTTGCACACTAAAACTCAACCTAAGATGAGGAGAGAGCAAAGTAAATGCTTTCTCAAGTTTGTCTTTGAATTTGCTGGGTTGAATGAACTTTTTCTGTGAAACTTCAGGAAGTCACTGAAGTAGATTTTTGGAACCACCAGCAATTATACCTTGAGAACTTACCCAGAAGCGAGCTACTGGCATACAGGAAACTGCAAACATCTCTTAAAATTGGAATTTTAAAGTATGCAACTTTAATCTTAGAAATCTGTTCTGGAACATATAATGTAACCTAATATAAATATTTAAAAGGTAACAAAGAGATGAGTAGCAGTAAACACGGAGTTGTCAAGAAGAAAGTATGCCAGCTCCTTCTAATTTATTTCTTTAAAACAGTGATCAGTTCCCTGTGGATGTGGGAGAAGCAGTTGGTAGATACTGCTGGTACTGGACCAGTAGCACTTTAAACATTGTGACAGTTGTGTAAGTAGAGGAAAATTCTCTAGATGAAATTAGTACGAGAGACTTACAGAGCTATAACTAGATACATACCAAATATTTACCAAAGATTTTGTCAAAATGATAGGAAGCATTGAGCAAGCATCTGTGAGAATTCTATTCTGTTCAATGTTTATTACGTTAATCTGATGATGAATGAAAACAGCATGCTTATTAATTGTGTGGTTTTTAATTTCAGTATGCTGTGGAGCTGGTAGGAACAGAATGCAGAAAAGCAGGAAGGTCGATTAAAATAACTTTGCACAATTGCCAAAATGACCTACATATAGAATGAAATACAAAATACATGTGCAAATGCCATTGCTTAAGTAGGAATGTCAACTGTACAAATAAAGGAGGAAAAGTTATTTTAAAGTTGGTTTGGTTTTTTTTTCAGAGAAGAATCTGGAACTGTAGTGAATCAGACAGTGATCACGAGTAGTCAGTGTCATGGCACTGTGAGGCATGAAAAGAGACACACAGCCTGAAATACTCCTATTTCTTTAAGTCTTTGGTAAATTCAGTTGCAGTGCTCTGTCCAGCTTTGCACCCCACTTGAATGAATAAAATGGAAGCAGTCCAAAGAAGAGCAAAAATAATTCCAGGTCACAAACAGAAGAGAAACTACACAAACTTTAAACAATCACCATTCTCTCTGCAAAAGGGAAGGATAGGGAGGCGTGGTAACAGTCTTCAACTGTCTAGAAAAGGTAGTAAAAAAGCTGATGAGTAATCTGCCTTGTGTCTTTGCAATACATGGGACACAAAGCAATGGACCTAAAATTGAGCAGGAAGGGTTCAGGTGAGGAATAAAGGGAAAGTTTCTTATGGTAAAACAAGTACTGGAGAGGTTGTCTGGGCAGCTCAGGAGCATGTACCTGAGGGCCTTTAAGAACAGGTTAGGTGAGCATTGCTCAGGATTGACAAGGTTAATTTCATTCTGCTGAGAAGTGCAGGCCTGGCATAGCCCACCTCTTGAGGTCTCTACAAAAGCTCTAATTCTATATCAAGTAGCAAACAATTACTAAAAATGCGTCTCTTAGCATTTCTTTTTTACTTGAACTCTTCTCTGCAGTTGTCCCTTTCCTTTATGCCTTTTTACAGTAGCTTATAAGGAAGGAGTTCACCAAATCTCTGAGGCACTGATTTTTCTGCAGAAGCTTTAACTTGTCTTTGGTACCTCATTTAGTCATTAACCTGTAATTAGATTGTCACTACCCTAACTACTACATGCTAGAAGTGTTTGTTTACTTCGGAAGTTTGTTTTTAAGTTACTGAGTGGTTACTAAAATCATTGGTAAGTAGGTAGTTGTGACACACTTTACTGAAATGACATTAATGTAATTAACATTTTTGTCTTAAGTTCTGTCTAGGCTGATAAGTAAAATTGTAGCCAAACAACTGTAGCAGGTGTTTGGAGTTTAAGCAGGAGAGTCAGCATGAAAAATGGAAGGGATGGATGAAGTTTAGAAACTCAGACTTCTGTTTCTTCTCCTTGAACTTCTATTAGAGCACTGTTCCTGCAGCCCTCACAGCCTTAGTTCTGTTTATTCCAGCATAAACTTGTGCTGCTGCTGAAAGAAATTATATTGCCATTCTAGGTCTGGTCCTGATTACAGCACTAGGACATGCATGCTGGTTACTGAACAGAGTCAAACAACTGGTTGAAAATACACAACCAGATTGTTTCCCTTTTGCCAACTATTAGAGACACAAATTGTAATCCCAGCATAGAAACTTTTTAAATGTGTTTGCTAGAGCAGTTGTGTTACCTTTTTAATTATTATAAATTAAAACCTAATGCTATGATAAGGGTTTTGGAGTCTAAGAAATTACATAAACTTTCTCAGAAGTGGGCAACTTTAGGAATTCCATGCATTTGGACATCCTGTATAGCTGTTCATGTGAAAGGTAAGATGTGATCTAAAGTAATGTGTGAAAATCTGGCCTGTGTACATTCATACCTGGGATTATTTTTCACTTGGACCGGTAGCAATTCCTGCTTCAAAATGTTGACAAAGTCTGCTTAAATGTAGAAGCTGATTTTACATTAATTTGTGCTAGAACTTTGCTGTTTACGTAATAAGCTTTCTAAGCATGTTTATTCTGCCAGTTTTATAGTTTTATTAAGCAATGTGTGCAGATACTTAGCAAGTTCATTATTTACTCATTTGTGTACCCAGTAGAGGTTGGTTTTGTATTTGTTTATTTTTGTTTTTCACTTGTCTGTTTAATAACGTAAAGGCAATACTGATTCATATGCTGTTTTAATTGAAAGGCAAGTGACATTAACAGGCTTTATTGCTGGTGATAATAAATTGTTATATATCACCTAAGACATGGAAATGCTGTTAGCTCATACAAATCATTCACATTGGCCTGTGCTCACTAATTCTGCGATACTCATAGTGGTCTATGGATCAGTTAACTTTCTAGTTTGTTTGTCTACCTAAGCCTGACCAGGCATCCTGAAATCTTTGGATATTTTCTACTTATTCAATATAGTGACGTACAGGTATATCTTACGTATGCAGTGAAGTCTATTGCATTTAGTTGTATGTTTTTAGCCAGTTTTGCAAAGCTATTTAAATAAGGTCAATGACTTCAATGGGACAAATCAGTGTTTTATAGTACTTTGGAACAAAGGTACTATGCGTTACGACACAAATATACTTTTACTATTATCAGACTTGCACATGGCAGATTATGCAACCATGCAAGGTAGATGATTTTTGTCTTAACTTAGACTTGCGCGTAAGTAGGATGGTAAATTAAAAAAAGAAAAATGCTTTGTGGTACTCAAGTTATTTGACGTATTTGCTCTCATAACTCTTTATAAGAAATGAAGAAGTTTAGGAAACCAAGGAAACTGAGAAGAAATAGAAAAGATGAGTGTGATCACGACGAAGCGGATGGTCCAGTCATAGATGAATCTGTGCTGTCAGAAAAAGAACTTCTAGGATTGCAGCAAGCTGAAGAACGATTGAAGCGAGACTACATTTACAGACTGAAGAAGGTGCCATTGTCTTTACTTGTATAGACCTCTTCTTTTTTTTGTCTGTAAAAGCAATATAAAGGGTACCCTTTGAGCAGTTTCTCTGATTGTAGCTAGAAAGTCTGTTTATAGAATTGATGTAAAATACAAAATGGGTGCTGTTAATGATTTCTGAAGAAAAGCTAGATTATGCTTTGGGTATCTTTTACTATAATAAATCTTTCTTTGGCAGCAATTTAAGTACAAAAAATGGCTGCTCCTTTGGTTCATGAATTAACATTGTATCAGTAGATGCTGGGGTAGTGGACAAGAAAAGTTTTGTTGTATGTTTGTTCAGTGTTGTGGTTTAAGCCCAGCCGGTAACTCAGAACCACGCAGCCGCTCACTCACTCTCCCTGTTCTTCCTCCCCCTGCTACCGGAGGGATGGGGAGGAGAATCGGAGGAATGTAACTCCCATGGGTTGAGATAAGAGCAGTCCAGTAACTAAGGTATAATACAAACCACTACTGCTACCAATAATAATGATAAGGGAAATAACAAAGGGAGAGGATACAACTGCTCACCACCCACCGACCGATACCCAGCCCAACCTGAGCAGCGATCTGAGCCTTCCGGGTAACTCCCCCCAGTTTCTATACTGGGCATGACGTGCTGTGGTATGGAATACCCCTTTGGCCAGTTTGGGTCAGGTGTCCTGTCTCTGCTTCCTCCCGGCTTCCCCTCCTCCCTGGCAGAGCATGAGACTGAGAAAGTCCTTGGTCAGAGTAAACATTACTGAGCAACAACTAAAACATTGGTGTGTTATCGGCACTGTTCTCAGGCTAAAGGCAAAAACACAGCACTACATCAGCCACTAAGAAGGAGAAAAA
>NW_009920663.1:7700-13533 GCF_000696875.1 Nestor notabilis
GCTGAACCCAGAATAGATTCTTTCATGGGCATTGTGTGTTTTCCACTCTTTGATTGACAAATGTCCACCATTCTTCTGGTGTTGTATTTGATATGTGAACTTTTTGACCGTAAAGATGGAATTAGGAAAGCTAAAGTGCGTATTTCTGGATTTCAGAGTTGGTCATTCAACTTAGCAAGGGTATTGAATGAAATGAAAGTAGTATCTTTATATATTTTAGGGGTTTTTTACTGTCTTTATTTTAGCGATCTCGAAGCTACCCATCAGCAAAATATACCTGCAAATTGTGTGATGTTTTGATTGAGTCGGTGGCTTTTGCTTATAAGCATATTAAGGAAAAAAGACACAAGAAAAGCCTAAAGGTGAGTTAAGGACAAGAAAAAGTTCAAAATACACTTTCATGAAACTGACCTCACCCTGCTAATTGCAGTGAGACTGCACTGCTTCAATGCAGTCATTCCACACTGATTTTTTTTTTTTTTTTTCTATGTTTGAATCTTCTTTAAAATTATTACTTAATGATAATGGTAAAAAGAGTAAACTGAGTAAAGTTGGGACCTGGACTTTGCTTTCACCCTCAGCTTTGGAATTTAATTTGTAGTTTTTCATGCATATTCAAATAAGTCCTCATTTTAAAGTATGACTCAGTAATATTTTGTTAGTGGTGATTGAAGTATAATAAAAACTTGGTACCAACTGACTCTTCTGTTTTGCTGTTCTGTAATTCTTCTTGTAGACTGTGTGTATTCTTCTTGGTGTATATTTCATTGGTATATTTAAACAAGAAAGAGTTTTGATCAAGTCCAGAGCAATAAGGAGTAGCAATAAGTAAATACAGTTGGTATGACAAAATTAGAAATTATAACCTATATGTCATAGTGAAGATTTCAATTCAAAAATACTATAAAAAGAACTTGCGGAGTATTACAGACTTGTTTATATGTAAAGGAAATAGCTTTGTTTTGAACGTAAACATCAAAGTAACTTCCAGCAAAACCTGAATTTTATTTTACTCTTTAGTTACGTATCTTCTGTTCCTTCTACTTTCTCAGCTTTAAGTGGACAAAAATATTTGTAGTCTTCAGGTTTTCTGTTTCTTCCTCTCTAATTCTTACCCTTTCCCACTTCATAGATGATGAAAGAATTGGTGACTTTTCTTAATGTTCCAGATATGTGTATATATACCTCTGCACATTACTGAAGCCTTCTGGAATATCTAATTCTTTATGCTTGTCACAGTTTCTCTCTTGATGTTCTTGCGTATAATTACCTCCCCTATCTGGAAAATAGGCGGTGGTGTTACTTGTGAGGAGTTGCAGACATTCATTCTAGCATAGTAAGCTTCTCAAGAAAATCATTAAAACACCAGTCTTACTATCTTTAAAGGAAAAGCAAGAAGAACAGCTGCTGACTTCTCTGCCTCCTCCAACGCGTTCCCAGATAAAAGCTATTGGTGGTGCCATTGAAAATGTAGTGCAGGAGTTTGGCTTAAGTAACGAAGATCTAGAAGAAAGGCTCAACATTAAAACAGAGATGGAAAACTTACTGCATCAAAAATTGCCAGGTATTATTTGCAATTTGTTTTAAGTGCTAGGTATACCAACTTTAAATATATTATTAAAAAAAGGAGGGGGGGAGAGGACCCAAAACCAACACCAGAAGATGTAAGAAAAACCCCACAAACAAATGAAAAAATAAACAAGCTAAAAAAGGTAGACAAACAACAGCATATAAAGTGAAAACTTAATTAAAAACCTTGGCTGTCTAAATTCTAGAACAGTATGTATAGTGGAACAGCATGATGTGGCAGTATAACCCTGTATCAGAATTAAATCACAGTGGTGCTCATGACCCAAACAGGCCTGTAATAAAAAGTGAAGATGAACAGGACATGGGAGACATTTGACCTTCATGGTAAGTCTTTGCTAGCAACAGAATGGAAGGCAGGATTTACTAACACAGGTCTGTGCAGTTGGAAGACTCTTCATTTCCTGTAGTTATCAAAACTAAATGTAGGCTTAAAATCTACTGACAGTGCTGTACTGTAGTTACAGACTTAGGTATAGAGTAAATGTAGTATGATTCTTCTTGTTGCAGAGTGCTCAGTAAGATTGTATGGCTCCTCCTATAGCAGATTTGGTTTCAAAACTTCAGACATAAACATAGATATCCAGTTTCCTGCCAATGTAAGTAAGAGCATTTTGTTAAGTATGTTAAAGTGGTTTTAAATGTTTGAACCTTTATGAGCTTATGGCTTAAATATAACTTACAGTGTGGTTGTAGCACTTTTTATGAAAATGCACCGGGTACAACAGAACCTTAAAATATTAACAACAGAACATTAAAACGTCTTAAAATGACATTTCTTGCTTCATACACTAGTAATAGTCCAGCAGTATAACATGGCTTTGTGTTACATCAAATCTGTCTTCTCAGAAATTGAAACATCTGTACTCCTAGCAATCCTGTGAGACAGATAATTATTTACCTTTTCTTACAGCTGGAACTGGTATATGCACACCAGACTGTTTGATTTCTAGAATATTTTTGAGCCATGAAACCATCTTAGGTCATTTATATGTGAAGTAATTTGAAGTCTTGATTTGTTGTGCTAGTTGGTTTGTATACATGTTTGTGCTTGAACATTGAAAAGAAATTGGAGACTGTGAAAAGCTTTTGTTTCCATACTTAAAATTATTCCTGATGTAATTCATTTGGCAGTCTTGTAGTTAAAATTTAGTATTTCCTCTAGGAAAAAAAAGATGGAAATGTTGTAGGAAAAAGTTCATAAGGTGCATATAATTCAAAAAGGCTATGATGCCAGTCTTTCACATGTCGTAGATCCACTATGTCAGAAGGCAATCATATTTAAGCACACTGGAATAGTATTTCCTTTTTCCACAACTAGGGCTTTGACAGAGGTAAAAATAGCTTTGCTTGCAATTACTTCAGGATTTTTTACTTTCTTCAAAATAAGCAAAACTGTGTTCCTTTGATAGAATTTAGCAATAGCCAAAGACTAAGAAGCTTTTTCTTAGTTGCTATTTTATTGTTTCCTTCTTGGTGCTCTCTGTGGAAGAAATACAGAAGTGGCCTAGGGCTGATGTTTTAATTTTTTTTTGAGTTGTGAAAAATCACCTTTTTGACAGCTATGGAAACAGCTTTATTACTTTTATTGACAGATGACACAACCAGATGTTCTCTTACTTGTGCAAGAAAGTCTTCAGAACAGCGGTAAGAAAAAATTGCTGCCTTTTCAATTCAGTTAAAGTATTACTGCTTAGTATTGTTGAATTCTACCTTGAACAGGTAAACCATGTGCTATTCTGGGTTTTTTCAGAATGATGCGAGACAGAAAAATACTGCAGGAAATAACATATTGTCAGAATTTACTTTAGTATTCACTTTTATGAGTATTGAAGTCCCATTATTTGTGTTGATATGAGAAACTTCTAGTGGGAGATTTTCTTCTATGGTATGAGTGAGGATGTCATCAAACTTACTATAGACAGTGTTGCCTTTCATTCTCTAAATTGCTCTATTAGCCATGCATAGAACAGAAAGTAGCCTAAGGTCTTCTAGCACTGACAGAAATTTGGTAATGACCTTTCAGGTTCTGGTCTTTTTTCCTATAATGTGCACATGCCTGCTAGTGCAGTGAGGCCATGTACAACTGACTGCATACAGATACATGTGTTTTTCAGGTAATGAGTATAACTCCCTGCACTAATACAGGCAAGTGAAATTTAAAATCTATTAAAAAAAAAAAATGCACTTCTTCAAATCAGCTCAAGCATATGCAGGTAAAAAACCAAAAAGGTGGGAAAGAAACTGTCTTTTTTAATGCAGATTGGAAAAGTAACTTTACTACTTTCTTCCCTGGCTTCATGCCCACAGTTGGGAAATCAGACCACACGATTCCAAGCATGTATATTAAACATGCATGCATTTACTAACCTAGGTTTTTCTCATTGCCATCCCCACCCGCATTGTATGTGCATCTTGTCTGGTCAGATAACCTTTACAGTCTTTGAGAATGGGATTATTATCAAACCAGACTGGAGGATGAAGACTGAGATCCCATAGAAAGTTAGGATCCCTAGTGTGTTTGGAAAACAAGCAATATTTGGATTAACATCTTGTGCAAAGTCTTTTTCTGTGAGTCAGAAAATACAAGGACAGAGCATTATGCATTTAAGGTATCCCAGCAGCAAAAGCAAGATGTTTTTCAAACAAGCCAGGTGTCCAGTTGGCTAGATAAAATCAAGAAAACTTTGTCATTCCAGAATTTTTGAGCTGGGTATCTACAATTGTTTCATAGTTTCTGTTCTACCTGGCCCAGTGGAATAGTGACACTTCAAAAAATAAGCCCAGTTTTGACCAATAAACTCCACTTGGAGAAAGGACTACAGTGGCATCTGAACTTTTTTAGTATTAAGATAAAAATGTAGCTGAATTGTATTTGGAAAGAATAAGGGAAAAAAAAAATTAAGCATAGCAAGAAGACATTGCATCATGTCAGTAAGCCTGTTCCATACTTACATAGAACATTTCTAGATTACCAAGGAAAATAAACTTGGATATTTTCTTCTGTCTAGTACCGACATAATGCTCTCACCTTTCACATTAATGTTGTTTTATAGATGTTACTGGTCTGTGTATGCCTGGATCATCAAAGCCAGCACTTAACCAGAATATACCTAACTATACCTACTGTGTATATGAATTATGAAAAGTTCCTTTCTTTTCTTGAGTATTTTCTTAACAATGCTTATCATACAGTCTAGACCATACTCTTCACGTATGAAAAACTTGCTTTAAAAGGGTGGCAGGATTAATGTATCAGATGTACTGAGTTACTAGTCTCAAAATCAGTCATTTTATTAAGAAGCTGAGGTTCTAGCTGTACTCCTCTAGTTGCATCCAGTTCAATGCATTTTTTTGTCAACATCATGCTTAACATTGCTTCTTCTATTTCTTTCTTCCACCTAGAATCTTTTACGGAAGTTGATGCAGATTTCCATGCTAGAATACCAGTGGTGGTGTGCAGAGAAAAGCAAAGGTCTCAGTTGTCACTTTGTGTGTTCTAATATATATAGCAATGTAAAATATATGTACCAACATCTGAAAAATGACGTTTCTGTACTAAATTATTACAGTTCCATGGATCTTGAAACACAAACTAACACTTATGGGCAAGTCATTCCTAGCCTAGAATAAGAGGGTAAGGGTTGTTCTGTCCTCAGCTGTGTATTTCCCAATCCCTTCCACCATTATGGCTTCCAGCATGTACCCTTACCCTTCCATTTGGGATAACTGCTCAGGCAGAAACTTTGCTTCTGTGTAGGTAATGCAGATACCATGTTAAATTATGGGTTACTGAAGGGCAAGAGCAGCTTGCTTAGCCTCGCTAGTATTTTGAGAACAAGTGAAAGTTTTTTATTTTGCCCATTTAATGGATATCACTTAAGATTCATGAAACATTCTATAAACAGCTACTGATACAGAAGTATTATCAGTTATGTGCTGCTATACCTCAGTCTTCTGGTGTTTGAAAATATTTTTTGCTGTAGAATCAGTATAGAAACTGGTTTCTGATGGATGTGGAATGCGAGGATGTTTGATGAATGAAATTAGTACTGTAACTTTTTTTAGTTCAGTGAATTAGTCATTAGAAACAAATACTTAAATTTTAATTATTTGAAAACACTTTTACAGGAAATCATAATGCATATATTATCAACCTAACCATAAACAATCTGATTTTCCATGCTGCTTTTGATTTAGATAGTGTCTTTCAGAGGCTGTTAAGTCTTCCCTTACGGGCTCCTGC
>NW_009920663.1:13549-29036 GCF_000696875.1 Nestor notabilis
TGGCTGTTCTTACAAAACATCCGAGATCTTTTGTTTCTTTTTGGGTTTTAGTGGCCTTATTTGTAAAGTGAGTGCAGGGAATGAGAATGCTTATCTGACAACAAACCATTTGGCTGCACTTGGGAAACTGGAACCTACTGTCGTACCTTTAGTGATTGCCTTCAGGTACTGGGCAAAGGTAAGAGTAATTTGTATTCTCCCATCTGTGAATAAATGTTGAACGAATGTTGATACTGTGCTCATAGGACTGTCGGTATGGTTTAGAAAACAGTTGTTGAAACTGTCTTTCAAAAAAGAGTTGGAAAAGGGATTTTAAATTTTTATAAATCTGAAGTTTTATGTAACTATCATCTGTCTGTTGTATTATTCCACTGAATTTCAAAAGCAGAATTTTAAGGTTCAGCCAGTAGCATGCAGAGTCTAAGTATCCTGCTCTGGTACCAAACAACTCAGAGGAATGTATATGGAATGGAATTTATATGAAATGGAATTACAAGTTTCCCATAAACTTAGTTCATCATGGAAAAAAATGACAGGAAATAGCTGCTTGTTTCCATATGTAGGTGAATATCTTATTATGAATTAAAATAAATTGTTCCAAAACTGTGTGTGCTTGCAACTAACATATGGTTTAAGAAAAAGAACAGACTTTAAGAAACACTTTTGACTTGTACTATATCTATGTAAAATGAGTCATAGTTTTTTGCATATGTGCTGTATGCTGTCTGTTTTGCCAGTCTGCATCCTATGACTCTTAAAATGAAAATATTTTGGTAATAACATGACACCAGTAAATACTCAGGCCTTGAGAACAAAGTCCATCCCAGTAGAGCTTAAAGATGTCTGAGTTTCTGTTGGTATTTAAGGTGACAGACTTCTGAACAGTAATGAAAAGAGTATTTTTTCACAGTATCACTTCAAACCTTAATGATTGCACAATTTATTTTCACAGTTGTGCAGTGTTGATCGTCCTGAAGAGGGAGGCTTGTCACCATATGTGTTTGCTTTGATGGTTATTTTCTTTCTACAACAG
Source organism: Nestor notabilis (assembly GCF_000696875.1). NCBI lineage: Eukaryota > Metazoa > Chordata > Aves > Psittaciformes > Psittacidae > Nestor > Nestor notabilis. The sequence goes on from NW_009920663.1 coordinate 14,583, forward strand.
AGGAAAGAGCCTTTTCTACCTGTCTATTTGGGATCATGGGTATGTGTATTAATACACTGAATAGTATGAGTGAGAGGACCAGTCACTTGTGGTGGTTTGTAACCTGTCAGCTTCTTGCTATACTGAGCAACCCATAAGCGAGCTGTTTCTGCAGGATTTCAGAAAGATGTGAATTCAGCCAGACTGCACACAACATTTGTATACTTGGTTGTAAGGATGCAGTTCACAGTCGTAGTCATTGAAGTAAGTGCTTCGTTGTCCCTTTTGTAAATAAGGAGAGCTGGGCATTGAATGCACTTCATTACAATGTGCTTCCTCATTTCTTTAGCCTTTCTTCCGGACTCAAGAGAACTTTGAATTTACATAGCTACATCCCAAAACAGTGTATTGTTGGTATTTATTGTTTGGATATTGACACCTAATATTTCAAAATGTAGACCACAGCCGAGGAGCACACTGGTATGATACCCACCAGGTTTACAGCATGTATTTCTTGGGTGTAGAAGCTGAAATGCATCTTAATATCAGGATTGTCTTACGGACACAAATCCAGAATCCAGTTCACCAGCACATGGTTCAGGTGTTTTATTCATGGCACCCACTTTTGTTCTTGTAGTCACCTGCTGCATTTAGTGTGCATGTTCCAATTACATTGGCCTTGTAGTTAACATTTTCCTTCAGTACATGGCTGACTCATTCCCAAAGCCTCTCCACTCTCTGCAGTGAAGAAGAAATGTCCTGCAGTATATGTTCATATAATTAAAAAATATTTATGCTTGTGTAACATGCAAACACAAGGTTGTATGACACATGGATACCTTTCCAAAAGCACTGAACTCTTGAAAGGCTTTTGTATAGGGAGAAGAGAGAAGCAGGTTGGCATGTACTACAGGCTGCTTTTAAACTTTGTTCTGTTTTAGTTTGTCTTACTACCATGGGGAGGTAAGGTTTAAAGTTCAAATGATGTTTAATATGTTTCTTTTTCTGTTTCCTTTAGATTGAAGGATTCTCATTAAACAAATTAACTAATTTTCATCTGAAGGAAGTTGAAAACGATGCTGTAGTTTGGGAACATAATCCCACTGATGATTCTGATTTGCTACAAGAAACTTCCCCTAGAAGGGGCAAGGTCTGAACTATTTAATTTACTTCTGTTCTCAAAAAAAGAACCATCTTCTAGTTTAGTTCTGTGTTTATGTTACAAAACCGTGAGCTGAACATGGTTCATGTTCAGAGATTGCGTGACTGCTTGATACAAGGTTTACTGTGCTTAACTCTTGGTGCGAGAGTTTATAGAGTTATGGCAGTTTTATCTCAGAATTAATTTAAGCATGTGAAAAATATTTTCTCTTAGCTTTGAACTTTCTTACAAATTGTAACAACTTTGAAAGAAACGATGTCACTATTATTGCATGTTATGACAGTTAACTATACAGCTTACCCTTTGGTAAAAAATAGGCTTTATAATCCATTCTGTCCAATTAGATTAGATGTGATATTTTCTTGGAAATTTATGAATTATGGCATAAACACTTAAATAAGCAGTTGTTATTAGTCATTGCTATTCATAACCATTTGCTATTCGTAACCATTGCTTTTCATAACCATTGTTGCAGTCTTTGATTTTGAAGTTTTATAATCTGAGTTTATACTATCTCTCTCAATTTTTTTAATTGCAGTTTTATTGCAATTGTGGAAGTATAGAAGCAACTATGAGTTTTATAATATTACATTGCGGATGAAATACAAGGAAGTGTAACAACTAAAAACCTGTGCATTAAATATTATTTAAGCTTTTCTTCTATAATTTACAGGTTCCCTTAGTATTTGACTCAGGACAGCAGTGTTCGGCACCTGCTGGTCAGCTCTGGCTAGAACTGCTTCGTTTCTATGCCTTGGAGTTCAATATGGCTGATTTTGTTATTAGCATACGACTCAAAGAAGCAGTGTCTCGTGAATCAAGGGACTGGCCTAAAAAGCGCATTGCTGTAGAAGGTATATGTATATCTCAGAAAACTTCAGAGAACTGTGTTTTAATTTTCTAGGGTACTATCTTGACTGTTGAGATTGTGTGTAATAAGTTAGAATTTTTCAATATTGGACTGTGATTCCCAATATTATGGGAGAATGTGTTTTTGGGAAAAAAAATCTATTTAGTATTTCTCTTGGGAGTTTTTTTCAGCGTTATCAAAAGTAATTAAGTGGACTTAAAAATAGTCTTCAGTGCAATTCATAGATCTTAGGTCCCTACACAATGTCTTAGAGTAATTAATGTTAGGATATTCAAATTTTGTAAGGATGGAAGTTTATTCTTTTTTAAAAAAGTTAACTCTTGCACTGCTGGCTCACTTCTTCTTTCTACTAGACCCATATTCAGTCAAAAGGAATGTGGCAAGAACTCTGAACAGTCAGCTAGTGTATGAGTATATTCTTCACTGCCTGAGAGCAACTTACAAATATTTTGCCTTGCCTCACAAAAAAAGTGCAAAATCAAGCAAAAAAAACATTCTAAATGCCCATGAAGAGAAATCCCAAATGCTGCACCATGGAAAAGATGCTATAAAGCATAAAAATTCTGATTTGCAAAACCCAGATAGCAGAACAAGCACAACAGTAGTGGAAGATTGCATAATAGAGACTACAGGTACACCCCAGACACATAGAACTGATCCTTCTAAACTGTGTGATGGCTCAGAAAGCTTCACAGAAGAAGAACTGGCTGACGATATAAATCATCTGGGAATTGCCCATGAAGATTCAGACTGTATAGTAGAGGAAGTTATTTCTGGAGATAATGAGGATTTTAAACCAAGTTGTGAAGAGACAGAAAGTGGAAATGAAGAGGAAGAAGAGGAGGAAGAGGAGGAAGAGGAAGAACATGAACAACAAAAAAGGTGGAATAGTATCTTGACTACTGAGCAGGGAATAGATGAAGACAGTGACAGTGGAGATCTCCCTGTTATACTAAATGAGCATGATATAGAGACATGTAGTACTTCAGACTTAGAAGGTTTTCAAAATGCTACACTTGCAGAGAGTGGTGAGTTTGTCTTAGAGTGCAGTGGTATAACGGAAGACAAGATAGATGTTGATGAGGAGAGCACTGAAGGTTCTGATGAACTGCATGAATCCCTACAGAAATTCACACATTCAGCACGGAGTCAAATATCCCAAATGATTAACACAGATGATGAGGAGGAAGAGGAGGAAGAACCAAGTCATCTAAACCAGAGAGCGTGTGCTGTTGTAAGAGCTGGAGATGAACTAGATAATGCATACATTGGATCTGGTGATGACGACGCACTGTCAGAGGAAGATGATGATGATTTTTCCCTCTGCAATAAATGTGAGAACAAGCATATTGAAGAACATGTGGATGGACCGCTGAGAAGCAATTTGAGTCAAGAAGATCTTACTGAGAAGGGAAGCCTTCTTGAAGAGAGCACAGCAATAGAACAGGGTTTAGAATATGAACTTTTTTATGAATTCAGTAGAACAGCTTTTACAAAGGGCAAGGTAAGCAAGCTGAATCAGAACATACTGCTTATGTTCTATTACCAGTTATATTAAAGTGTTGTTCAAATTCAGTGAAGTGAAACCAGTCTCACTTTCTGTTCATGCAGTCTCCTACAGTTGTATGTAGCTTGTGCAAACAGGAAGGTCATTTAAAGAGGGATTGTCCAGAAGACTTGAAGAAAATTGAGCTTGACCCACTGCCAGAACTGACACCCAAATTTTCAGTTATTCTTGATCAAGTTTGTGTCCAATGTTACCGTAAGTTCATTCCTTTTAATATTGTGCAATAGAAAAGGTGCAAAAACTAATGAAATAATCATGTTAATGGTGTTATAAAAGAGGACAGTTTATTTGCCACACTGCATCCAACTTTTAAATAGTATTCGCAGATTTGTAACTTTAATGGGACAGCTGAGTAGTTCGTGTGTAGAGAATAGTAGTTTGTATTTAGACACTTATAATTATCTACAAAATATTTAGGTTTATCTTCCACGCTGTAGCTGTCTGATTACTCATTTAGACATGTTGGGAATTATACTGAGTTTAATTTTGGGTGAATTTTTTGACTGATGCTTTTACGTTTCTGTCTGAATTTACTGTTCCTTAACTTGTGTGGTTTAGTAAGCAATGACTTCAGAGTTCTAGAAAAAATGGAGTCAAAATACTGTTTTATAACAATTCTCCACTTTTGTTCTTTTCAGAGTGACCCAGCTTTCCTCCTTTCTCTCTCACCATTTCTGACCAGACAAAATGCATTATTTGTCTAATTAATGTTTTTTCTTTGAGCAGGTATTGTTCTTGTACTTCATCCTTGCTTGCTTTCCTTCACATGTGAATCTTCTCTTACTTTCTCTTTCCCCCATACCCTGCTGTAAACCCCTCAATTTTTTCATTCGAATCTTTGCTTTTCACTCTCTACGGATCAGTTTGCCTAAATTGTTCATTTGGGGGGGGGGTGTTTTTTGTTTTGGGATTTTGTTTGTTTGGTTGGTTTTTTTTAGATGATTTTTCTCCAAGTATTGTGGAGGATCAGGCACGGGAACATATAAGACAAAGCTTGGAAAACTTCATTAGACAGGATTTCCCAGGTAATTAGGCAGTTTTAGCTTTCTATTTATACTTTGGTGTGTTCGTACTTGTGTGTTTTCCTAGAAAACATCTTATCAACATAATAAACACTTTAGGTTTGAACATTTAACCTATATTTTTGCTCAGCATTGCTATAATTAGTTACATTATTTTTTAAGGCTTTGGTTTAAGTCTTGTTTTTACTTAGTCATATATACAACACATTAGTAGGAAGGAACAGTGGCAAGTTAAGGAGAAAACTATCAAAGCAGTAGAGGAACAGCTTGTAATTATTTTAGCCTTAGTCATTAGCCAGACTTGTTTTTCTGTCTGCTCTTAAAAACAACAAGTTTTTTGTAATCCTTCCTACTGAAACTTACTTATTCTGGAATATTTTAAAATACACGTACTATATTTGCAGTACGTAGGTATTTGAATTTTTTTGTTTTGCTTTGTTTCTGCAGTCCTTCCCACGTGTTTCTGTAACACCTGGACTTTCGTTCATAGTCTTTTAAAATTAGCAACAGATTCTTTGATTGGAGCTTGGTATGTGGACAGATATATCCCTTATCCTGAAAATCTCTGTAGAGAAGAGTGGTTTGGTTTTGTTTTTCAGCTGCATGCTGATGATTTAATGATTGAAAAACCTGGCTTGTTTCTGGATTTGTCAGACTGCTCATTTGAACCAATGAAAGTAAAGATACTTTCCTTATCAGCAAAGTTAAGGAGCAAATAAGTTTTGATGTATCACGGAAAGATAGTAACATTTTCTTGCCTGTATTAAACAACATTCAGTGGATTGAAGTTTTATACAATTCGAGATCCTGTGTCGATATGGGGTTATAACCCATCATATCTCTTCCAGGAACCAAGCTGAATTTGTTTGGCTCCTCAAAAAACGGCTTTGGCTTCAAACAAAGTGACCTTGACATTTGTATGACAATGGATGGGCTGGAAACTGCTGAGGTAGTTTGAAAAGTGGTTTGGGTTTGGAGTTTGGGGTTTTTTGGGGGGTTAATTTGTTTTGTTTTTTAAAACAAATGCAAAAATTTATGGTTATATTGTGTATACGTATAGTGTAGCAACCATTATTTTATAGAAGCTTTTCAGATTGGAAGAAAACACAAACCAGTGACACAAAGATTATTTTAGGGGGTTTTGCTGTTGGTCTAGGCAAAATACAAACTTTAAAAGCTTATGTTAAGGTACGATGTATTGTTGATTTTGAAGGTGCTATTCTGAAACTATTTCTGGTCTTCACATAATTGTTTATAATATGAAACTCTCAATTATACAGCTTTAATCTTAATGGCAAGTAATATAAGGTTTGCCTAAATGTAGCAGATACAACTGTGAACTTTTTTTCTTAATGTCTTAGGGACTTGATTGCATCAGAATCATTGAAGATTTAGCAAAAGTTCTCAAGAAACAGCCAGGTAACTTTCTTGAAAATTAAAATAAGTGATTCTGTTTATGGCACTATAGATTAAAATTATTAAGATAAAACTGTACGAAGAGCTTAACGTTAGTAAGAATGAGTTAGTTGTTCTGAACATTTGAATTTATTTTTGATTGTATATGTAGGTCTGTAAGGTTATAATTTTATAGGACCACATCTGAATTGGACAGATAGTATATTTATAACCTACATACATAAGGATAAAGCTTCAGGCTTCAAGGTAGTAGTATTTTGTATTCTCAGTGCACAGTAAGTTAATAGTAAAAGGTAGGCTGATACAAGTTTGCAATGACAATTCTGTTTTTTCTAGAAGAAATTACAATTTATAGTGCTTGTTTTGGTGTATTTCACATGAATTTAATGTAACTGAAGTGAACTATCCGTGATCTCTTAAGCTTATTTTTCTATAACATTTAGACTATCTAGACTATTTAGACTATAACATTTAGACTGATCTTTGTTTTATTGGGGAGCTAAATGTATATTTGTATATATTTAGCAGATTTGTCATGTTTGACAAATGCCTAAAATCAATAGTAAAATATAACTGAAATACGATTTTTATACGAACTAAAATTTTATTTTGTAGCCTTTTTACTACAGTTTGGAGTTATTTGTATTGTACTCATTGAGTAATTAAACATTTCATCCTAGGTTTAAGAAATGTCTTGCCTATAACAACTGCTAAAGTCCCAATTGTCAAATTTTTCCATGTCAGAAGTGGTCTTGAAGTAGACATCAGTTTATATAATACTCTGGTAAGGTTATTGCCTTTTTCATTTATTTTTCTAACAGAAAAATGTGGGTCATCATTTTAAGATTGAAGTGGCTGTTTTGTTGAGGTTCAGTAATCAACTATTTCCAATTACCTCTTGCACTTCTAGATTTTCAAACAACTTTTTTTTTTTAATTTGACTATGAGTTGAGTCAGTTGCACAACTGTGACCTGAGAGTTGCCACTTCCCTAAGAAAATATGTTAGTTCTTCAGTAAGAACTAGTGGTTTAGGTGTTTAAGTCTTTCTGTTAAATGAGAGAAAAAATAACGTAACTTCAGTGTTCTAACACTCCAGTTCCCATCATGGCTCTTGCTTTGTCTTGAGACCTGGAATAATGATTTTGAATCTAGCTTGCCTGAACATCTTAGAATTTATTAAAAGCCACAAGTTCTTTGGGCAAATACTATAAAACCAGGTTTGGGGTGGGATGGGTTTTTTTCAGTACCTCTGAACTTCAAAAACCAGTTCCTTGAAATATTAAAGGAAGGTAAGATTTAAAGCCCAGTATTAAACTTCCTGAAGTTTTAATATGGGCTTAAGGGAAGTCTTGAGAATGACACCTCAACCACAAGTTTTTCTTCTTGAAGTTATACATCCATATGGGTCAGTTGGCTAGCTCTCACTTTTCTGGGCTGGAATCGTTTACTGCAAGAACTTACCTTCTACCAAACACTTTGAAAATGAAGTAGTAGATTAATGCTTCCCATTCTGACGCACTGTTCTGTGAATACTGCTGTGTGCGCAGATCAAGGATGTTGATCAGGTTTTTAACAGAGCAGGGGATAACCTCATGAAGCGCTCCCTTTCTCGATACACATTCTACTATGCAGGGCTTCGCATCTGCATTTCTTAAGCACTCAGAGTTCTCAGGTTTTGTGTTTCAGTTTACTACTTCATTTCTTCACAGCTCTTTTATTTTCTATATGACTTTCTTCTTTTTATAGGCCTTGCATAACACAAGACTCCTGTCATCATATGCAGCCATTGATCCTAGAGTAAAGTATCTATGTTACACAATGAAAGTCTTTACAAAGGTAAGTATATTTCAGACATTCTAGAAGCAGTAGTTCCTGCAGCAAGAGATTATAACAATGCAAGATACAAATGGTGTTTCTTTTTCTAGATATGTGACATCGGAGATGCATCTCGAGGTAGCCTTTCTTCCTATGCATATACTCTTATGGTGCTTTATTTTCTTCAACAGAGAAATCCACCTGTCATCCCCGTTCTTCAAGAGGTACAGTATTTCAAGAAAGAAATTACCATCTGTACACAATATTGACCAGAAGAATGTCAACGCTGAATCTGAAAGTCTTTTCTAATGAGTTTAATGTTATGCTTTCAGATTTACAAAGAACCAAAGAAGCCTGAAATTTTAGTTGATGGCTGGAATGTTTATTTCTTTGATAAGATAGAGGAGTTGGTGAGTAAATCAGGTTAATATGCAAATGAAAAAGAATTTCTTTTAAGAAATACGGTACTCAAATGTGATGGTTAAATATCGAAATGGAAGTGGAGTAGCTATTGCTTCAAAAATCCCAATACCAAGCTGTAAGGCTTTGAGAATATGGTTGACTGTAATTCATCTGGGGGCTGGCATCTACAAAATCTGCAAAAAAAACATGTTTAAAAAAAAAAAGCATTTTAAGGTATTAATGATGATTAATTGCTCTGTGTGTCACACTACTGGGTGAAGATAGTTACAGCTTTTAGTCATAGCTGCTTAATCTCCTTGAATAATTGTGTTAAATAGGCACATAAAATGAATTAATAAATTCTTTTTATAACAGGCAAAAGCAATTGTTAGAAGTTACAGTATTTCTCCACTTTTGTTGTTATTTTAAATAATGTACCATTAAAAATTTATATTGTATTATTAATATCGATTATGAACGTACTCTGGTGTAACTCAGTTGTGTTTCTTTATAAAATAAGACATTGTTTGAGCTTCCGAGTTATGAAAATTATTCTGCTTAATGTAAGTACTGGAAGTAAAAATATTTCTGTATTTTCAGTCAGTTGTTTGGCCGGACTATGGCAAAAACACTGAATCTGTTGGGCAACTGTGGCTGGGGCTTCTCCGTTTCTACACAGAAGAATTTGATTTTAAAGAACATGTTATCTGCATTCGGAGAAAAAATCTGCTTACAACCTTCAAAAAGCAGTGGACCTCCAAATACATTGTAATTGAAGGTAAAAACATGTGAAGTACATGAATATGTGGAATTTCTTCAACGCCCACATGAAAAATTTTGTTCCATAAGGCTTGCTTATTTTTGTATGACTAGATTATAATTTTTTATTTGCTGGTGTTTCAAAATCATTGCAAAATTTCCATTGAGTTTCACTACAGATAAAAATTCCTCTTAAAGGTTTTTTTTCCTCTACTGAAAAGAAGGTGCAAAGCAGACTTCATACCTATCATGATGACTGTAACTGAAAGAGAAATAGATTAAACCAAAACCTTTGGAAAAGGAATTACCTGTATTGTTTTCTCACAAATACCAAGTTTAGCTGAGTCCATACTTAAATGACAGATTTAAAAGTGTGTGTTACTACAGTGTTAAGTGATATCATGGTCTCTATCAAGAAAATACAGTGACACATTTTAGAAACGTTCCCTAAACAACTTTCTGGCCCCTGTGACTTTTCTGGAAAGAATTTGTACTCTCTTGCCTGCGCGTTCAACTTTTAGAAAAACATTTTTGACACTTCAGTCAGTTCAGAGCTGGATGACCGAGACCCTTTGTCCATGGAGTTAATTTATTTTCAACAAATTTACAAACACTTCAATTTCATTATCTTAATTCTGCATTGGGAATAGCTGCCTTGGGTTGTTAATGCGCATGTATACATTGTTGGCCTGGATTTAAGTAATGTCTATAATGCTTTTTGTACAGACCCTTTTGATCTGAACCACAATCTTGGAGCTGGATTGTCAAGAAAAAGTAAGTCTCCTGTTAACAAATTTGGTTATAGAATGAAGATCTTGTATTAGACCATACTTTAGTGGCTTGTTTGATGTTTGTTTTGTGTTTTGTTCTGTTTTTTGTTCCTTCCTAGTGACAAATTTTATAATGAAGGCTTTTATCAATGGCAGAAGGTTATTTGGTACCCCTATAAAAGTATTTCCTAAAGAATATCCGTCAAAAATGGTAAGTTGCTTCTAAGAGCAGTAGGCGCATGCTCTTGGGTGTATAACTTAGCAATTGCAGGAGTAATGTTACACTCTCTTTAAGGTTGTCTTAAACTTCAGCAGTCCACTAAAAATCTTTATGGGAGTTACTACTCAGTACTGGTTTTGTGTTGTTTGCATGTAAAATGTGTTGGCATGCAGAATACTTATCAAGTCAAAGGTTTGTTGCAGAGGCTCACATATTTTAGTCCCTATCAAAACCAGCTTACTGTTTCTTAAAACTGCAGTTTTAAAAGAGCTTGCAGACCTAGTGGTCAGCAGGCTGCCCGTAAAGAAAAGAGGCAAGCGGTCAGTTCATCTCAGTGGATCTTTCAGCTACACACACCACATTTGTTCTTCTCTGTAACTACTACTGCTGTTTTAACAGTTGCCTATCTGTCTTCATTCCTAGGTGTATGGATTTTCATTTAAAATGTGTTATTTTTTCCTTAGGAGTACTTTTTTGATCCTGAGCTGCTAACAGAAGGAGAATTGGCACCAAATGATAGATGCTGCAGAACTTGTGGTAAAATTGGCCATTTCATGAGAGATTGTCCCATGAGGAGAAAGTGAGTATAGTTTTGGCATATATGTGGAACTTTTCGTTGGGTTTGTTTAGAAGAAAGATTAGGATAGTAATGCTAAAGCAAGACTTTTACATGCTGCAGATTATTTCCATTACTATTGGCAGTAGTGGATAGTATTGTTTAATTCTTGGTCTGTGTTAAGTCACTGCTTAACTTTTGCTAGCATCATCTGTAGTACTCTTTTCACAGAAGACTGCAAGACTACTTAGTTGAGGTAGTAATGCTGACTTGGCACCTCATGTATAATGCAGCAGTCAAAAAGAATCTAAACGTAGAGCTGAAAAGCTGTGTGCTGTGAAAAGCACTTATGAAAGCATTTTACGTGTTTTCATTTAATAGCTTTTACTTCTTGAGTCCTGCTGCTTCCAGCAAGAAACACTTTTGTCATGGTCACAGAATCATGCAGTTCATGTCAAAAAGCAAGAATGCATGTCATGGCATTATTTTTCATAAGGACACACATGAGAAAAATGTCCTCTTTTACGCACAAGGGAAGGTTGCCTTACTTTTAGTAACCAAATGTCCAAAATTCAGCAACTATCTTCTTGTAACAAACAAATGCTAAACTGATCTGCGCACTCTTCAAAACTGTCTAAATTTAAAAATGATCCACTGAGTTTTTCCAAGATAAGACAAAGTTCTTTAAAGACTCCATATCTATAAAATAGTGAAAATTGGCAAATAAAACATGAAGAGTATGAAATCTTGAAAGCCTTCATGCTCAGCTGTAAGATGAATGGAAACATCTACCCTTTGCTTAGAGTCTGTTTATGTTAAGAGCTGTAATTAAAAATCACCTGCAATTTTATGTAAGTAGCTAAAAAGCTACTTAGATTGGATCAGATGAAATCATCTTTCTCCTACACAACAGAGAATTGTGAACTTACATTGTTGACACTGTTGATTTGGGGATTTATTCAACTTTAGCAAATGCAAGTACAGTAGCTGATGGTAGATTTATAATAAAGAATGCTGAAGGTGGTCTGAAAACCTGCTCGATGTCTAAACTGCTGTATCAGATGCAAGGGATTTTTAATCTTGCATTCTGGACTGAAATCCTAGTTCATTACACATATACAGCTATGTCCTATACAAAATCACATAGAATGTTAGAAGCTTCTTCCAGTAGAAGAGAGTTCTCAAGATACTGTAAATATACACAGTTTGAGAATGGAGTTCTGATTGAATTGTACAAGTAGGCAAAAAAGCCCAACAACCTATAGCCCTATCTTTTTCACCCAGATTTTCTGTTGCGTTCATATTTTTTGAGATACAATTTTAGAATTCAGAGCTATATTGTAATCTCATTGTAAAGTTAGATTTTAAATACATTTTACATCAGTGTAGCATTATTTGGTAGAAAGGTCAAAGGGTTAAGTACATTAATTCACTTTATTTAACCCACTGAAGAAATACATGAAATACATCTTACATCTGTAGATGGCATTTGATTTGTTGGATATTCTTTTTTTTCCTCCATGTATGTATGTAAGCCCTATGAACTCTGCAGCATTTTTCTCCTCCTGCAGACTAAGACGGCGTCGTGGTTTTGAAGATACGAAAACCCAGAGGTACACAGAAAGCAAGGAGAAAAGAAGTAATGAGGACAAAGAAACTCAGATTAAAACAACAGAAAAGGAGAGCTCAATCAAGGAGGGAAAGTTGCATGTGTGTACACGTCAGAAGAGGAAACTAGGAAGGACAATAGTGGAAACTGGAAGAGAAAAGACACCAAGGCAATCAGCAGAGAAGTGGAAGCACCTGGAAGATAAAGACTTAAGAGGAAAATGTTGTTTTATCTGTGGAAGAGAAGGTCATATTAAAAAGGAATGCCCACACTATAAAGGAGGTGCAGGTATGAAACTGGATCAAGCTGAGTAGTCTAAATAGAGCTTACGTTTTTTGATATTTTTGGTTGACTTACAGGCAGGGTTTTTGCTTTGAATGGCATTGCATAAATGCTAACTTTTTTTTTTTTTTAAATGTAGTTATATTTAGCCAGTTTTCTCTTCACCCTTACCCACCTTTCAGAACTTTGCCATATCCCAAAAGATCTAACATAGTTTCTCTTGGCAGGTAAGGTGCTTATAATATAAAAGGTATGAATGTCTAATATGTTGAAATTGCTTCCATTGCCCTCACTGTGTAAAAGTTTGCTAACACTTCAAATTACAGCTTCTCTTTCAGTATATCATAATTGCAAAAAAGCTCACCTTATATCTCTTCACATCACCTAAACCAGAATTATTCCGTAGACCCTAAAGTCGCCATGAATTCATACAAGATATTGTGAATGAAATAATGATCCTGCCAAGTCAGCAGGAGGGATACAGCAATCTGTCTTACTTTTCATAGAGTCAGTTTGCAACTTTGACTTTGAAAAATAAAAAAAAATCACTACAAAAATGTCCCCAAATCCAGATCCTGACAGACCTGAACAAAATAACTAAATATTTGCTTAGCAGTATGTAAGTCATCCTTCAGATAAGACAGATACTGCGTCATCTGTGTTGTAAAGAATATCATTCGAAGATAAAACTGAGACTCCTTAAGGCAGTGAATGGTACTTTTAGTTAGCTTCCAAAGAAACATAGTATTGTTATTTCCCTGTAGGTAAACCTGGAGCATTTAAATTCATGCTGAATGAATTTGCTTATAATATGATGAATTACAGATTAGTCATGACTTGACCTCTGAAAGTAATAAATAGGAATCCTTTGTATAAACATAGTTTCAAACCTGTACTAGCAACAATGTTCTGTCTGTCTTAGATCAAGAAACTTTTCTCAATCAGATGTAATTGGCACAAGAGAGCATAACACTATGCTAACAAAGCACTGGAAGTAGGAGAAAAAATGTGCCAATATACTTAGAAGTGTTCTTAGTTTGATAGGTCACTAGAAGTGTTGGGTGGACAGAAAAGATTTCTAAAAATTGATGCCACATTTTATTCAGCTTTTGACCTTTTGAAGCTGTGTGTCAAGTCTAAATTTAACTTCTGAGTTTCTTTATCTTTCTTTATCTTGTCTTGTTGAGCTTTTCTTTCTACCATTCCATTTGCCATGATAGTAAATTTCCTAAGGTGAAGGGGCATATGCCTGACTGTTTTGTAGTTAGTGACATGGTTGTACTTCATAACATTCATTATAAGAGAACTATGCTGAGGCTGTATGGTACATATATCTAAACACATGAATTACGAAGTAGGTGGTTTTTGTCTATTATTTGTATTTTGGGAATTAGTATACTTGAGTTTGAAGGGAATTGTTGCAGGTTGGGCTTTGTCTTTTTTTGCGTGCTTTGTGCCCAAAGTGTTCTCTCTAGTTGAGTAGAGCACTATGAACAAGTAGACTTAAGAGATTATATGTTGTTCTTTGCTGTGTTACATTTTGTAAGATTATGGACAATTCAGTTAGCACCGTATCTTCGTTCATTCTCTGAAGTTCCCTGTCCCCCTCTGATTCTGGAGAACAGTACAGAGCCTAATTTATTGTAGGTTCGTAACTTAGATATATAACTATATATGCATCTGTTGTGGTTCAAGCCCCGCTGATAACTCAGCATCATGCAGCCGCTTGCTCACTCCCGTTTTATTTCCCCTCACTCCAGGCAGGATGGGGAGAAGAATTGAAAGAATGTAAATCCCACGGGTTGAGATAAGAGCAGTCCAGTAACTAAAGTATAATACAAAACAACTACTACTACTACCACTAATAATAAGGGAAATAACAAGGAGAGAGAACATAAAACTAAAAAGAGAAAGAAAGTAAACCAAATAAATACAAGTGATGCACAGTAAATTGCTCACTACCCGCCAGCCAATACCCAGCCTGACCCAAGCAGTGATCTGGGCCTTCCGGGTAACTCCCCCC
>NW_009920663.1:29079-29392 GCF_000696875.1 Nestor notabilis
CTTTGGCCAGTTTGGGTCAGGTGTCCTGTCTCTGCTCCCTCCCAGATTCTTGTGCCCCTCCTCACTGGCAAAGCATGAGACTGAGAAAGTCCTTGATTGGGGTAAGCATTTAATGAGCATCAGCTAAAACATCTGTGTGTTATAAGCACTGTTCATCATCTGAGTGACCAGCAGGTCAAAGGAGGTGATCCTGCCCCTCTACTCTGCTCTCGTGAGACCTCACTTGGAGTACTGTGTACAGGTCTGGTGTCCTTAACATAAAAAGGACATGGAGCTGTTGGAGCAAGTCCAGAAGAGGGCCACGAGGGGAAAC
>NW_009920663.1:29463-35897 GCF_000696875.1 Nestor notabilis
CCATGAGGATAAGCAGGGGGCTGGAGCACCTCCCTTATGAAGACAGGCTGAGAAAGTTGGGGCTGTTCAGCCTGGAGAAGAAAAGGCTGCGTGGAGATCACATAGCAGCCTGCTAGGAGGTGCTCCAGCCCTCTTACCATCTTCATGGCCCTCCTCCGAACTTGCACACACACACAAAGAGACAGGTATCGTTCATAGACCATCCCTGTGAAGTTCACTAAATTCATTCAGTCCATGATGTTGGACTTTCAGGATGGGAGAGACAGTGTGAGACAATGTCTCCTTCCTAGGTTGGCCCTCCAAGGTGGAGGGAAAAAAGAGGTGTAATTGTTAACAATTCCCATTACACGCCTCCCAGAATACAGAGGTCATGACCACGCTGGAAACACAAGCCAGACCAGTTTCATGATCAATGAGTCTATTGTATTACAAGTCATTACCATGAAGTACAGTGAAAGAATAAACTTAGCCCTGGCCCCCCAGCTGATGAACACTGAAACAGCAAATACTGGCTGTAAGTAAGGTAAAACACGCTGAAACTCTGAGATCAAGCACAACAACTCTTGAGAGCCAATAAATCAGCATTTTGACGAGTGACTATTAATCCGACACAATGAATGCTTATCTGGTCAGATCTGTCGTTATCTCAACCCTTCGGGCCCCACGCTGGGCACCAGAAAGGACTGTCATGGTTTAAGCCCAGGCAATAACTTAGACCCATGCAGCCACTCGCTCACTCCCCCTTCTTTTTCCTCTCAGCTCCCGGAGGGATGGGGAGAATTGAAAGAATGTAAATCCCATGGGTTGAGATAAGAGCAGTCCAGTAACTAAGGTATAATACAAACCACTGCTGCTACCACCAATAATCATAATGATAAGTGAAATAACAAGGGGAGAGGATACAACTGCTCACCACCTGCTGACCAATACCCAGCCCGACTCAAGCAGTGATCTGGGCCTTCCGGGTGACTCCCCCCAGTTTCTATACTGGGCATGAGGTGCTGTGGTATGGAATACCCCTTTGGCCAGTTTGGGTCAGGTGTCCTGTCTCTGCTCCCTCCCAGATGCTTGTGCCCCTCCTCACTGGCAGCGCATGAGACTGAGAAAGTCCTTGATCAGGGTAAGTGCTACTGAGCAACAACTAGAACATCTGTGTGTTATCAGCACTGTTCTCAGATTAAAGCCAAAACACAGCACTGCACCAGCTATTGGGAAGGAGAAAAATAGCTGTTACAGCTGAACCAGGACAGTATCCACCCTTTATTCCATACCATCCACATCATGCTCAGGATGTGCATGAGGACAGCATCGCATCTCATTGTGCCGTTTTTTCATGTTATAAAATTGAGAAAAATAGCAATATCCTACCTTCTACTTTCTATGAAGGTAGATTGTAAATATCATGGTATTTTTGTATCTTACAGTACCTGAAATAGAAACTAGTTTTAAATTAGCAAATATTTGTTATGATTTTTTCAGGTGGTTCAAAACCAGAAGCGTTGTATGGATCCCTTTCTTTAACCAGTGCTTCCAAGCATGCTGGTAGATTAAATCAGGTAAACACCAAGTGTCCCTCTTCATTGATCTTTTTCTCTTTAAATGTTCTAAAGTCTATATAAAGTAATTAAAAATAGCTTTACTTAAGCTTTCAAGGAGAACATTTTTTTTTTCCAGTTATGGAATGACATAATACAATTTTCTTGGTTCGTCAATGTGTGTCTGTTATTTACAGGGAATGCTTGTACATGAAGAAAAAAAGAAGCAAAAAGGAAAAGTATTTTTGAGTCCTCAGTCAGGTTTGTGTATCTTCATTTCAATTCAGAAATTCTGTGTAAAAGCATGTGTCTTTAACTCCCTTCCTCTATCAGTCCTTATTGGAACTCTGCCTAAATGTTCTGTGAAGCCACTCTGTTGGGCTTTTTTTTTTTTTTTTTTTTTTTTTTAACTGGAAAAGCATGCTATTTTCCAGCGGTTTTTTTGGAAGCAAAACTTAGGCATGTCAGTTCTCTGCATTTGATTTTTTCTGTCACAACTCTCGTAGATATATTTTGCAGAAGAATGTGGTGGGGTTTTATCAGTCTCCCACCTTTCTCCTGTTCTGGCAAACACGGAGTTCTGTGTTTCTTCAGTGACAACATACGGAGCACTTTCTTTAAGGCTTCTTCAAAGTAATTGGCTAGAATTCCACATGATCAACTAACTTGAGAGACTATCAAAGCGCATCTTTGGTTTGAGCTGCAAACATGTAGGGAAGTTAAAACTGCACTTTTAAGTAGCATTCAGATGACAGTATAAAGACCTTCATGTACTCTCTCTGGAGATACTTTATGTTAGATGCACGGTTACAAATGCAGCTTCCTTACAGTAATTTCACAAACTTACTAAGAGGTACAATGAAGATTTTAAAAGGGTTTTTAATAAAATACGTAAGTACCGTCTGGGACACCTGAAGGGGAACCCAAGTAGTCTTTTTAAACGATGGAAAAATAAATGCAATTAATTACCTCAAACTAAATTCTAAGTTTTGTTGGAAGACAAAGTATTTTCTGTTTTCGATGCAAGGCTTTTTCAAATCCAAGTTCGGAGATTTTTAAACACAAAGTGATTGTCATTCGGCGCTAGGGATTTAGTTGAAAAAATGT
The DNA here is from genome assembly GCF_000696875.1 of Nestor notabilis. Taxonomy (NCBI): domain Eukaryota; kingdom Metazoa; phylum Chordata; class Aves; order Psittaciformes; family Psittacidae; genus Nestor; species Nestor notabilis. The sequence goes on from NW_009920663.1 coordinate 32,106, forward strand.
TAGTTTTCCATTTTGTATCCTAGTACTTCAGTATTTCGTACTGTCCTTCAGCACATAATGATCTAAAGTTGATCCATGTGTGCTTTCATTTTAATTTGACTTAACAAGAATTTTCTCCTGATTGTTTCACTTGTTTTACATCTTGTCTATCTTTCCCACCTTTTTTTTTTTTTTTAATTAAACTCCTAACCTTAGGCAGCCTTTCCAGCAAATACATGACTCAGGGAAAAGCCTCACGGAAGAGGACCCAACAAGAATCATGAGGGACATTAAGCACTGTTAAATTGCAATGCAGACCCTTCATTCATCTAAAAAATTTTCTTTGGCTAAAGCATCTGGATTTACAGGACAGCAGCACAGACAACCTTTGACTTAATTTTAATGAAATATGGGTGGTTTATTTTAGATTGCTAGTACAAGCAATACTGACCCCTGCTCTGAAATAGATTGTTGGAGCATTTTAATAGAAAGCCATAATTTTTTGTATTTCTTTTTATGTAAATCATATAAAAAAGGGCAGGTACTAAAAATGGACTGTTTTCAAGGTTTTATTGTTTCATCTGATCATTTTAAAATGCACTAAAATTGTGTGCAAGCCAAATACATTATATTTTCTTCAAAAATTGATTTTTTGAGGGAGCAAATAATATTTATTAATGTTGATTGTATATTGAATCCTTGTTTAAAAGTGTTTTAAATGTTTGTAGACTGCTGTTTTTGGTTTGGTTTTTTTTTTCCTGTGGAGAACTGAAAACATAGACACTAGTAAACATACGTAAAACAATCTCTGGACAAGCATTGGCACTGACATTTCTCGGGGCTTTTTCTGTTCTGTGATTCTTATGGGAGTTCATTAGCTGCTGTGTACAACAAGAAAGAAGGAGTAATAAACAGGTCAGTCCTGTTTGATGCTGCTAAGAATCTTTTTCAAGCCCTTGGGGATACAGACAGAAGTGCTTTAAAAAATACAGGTATTATATTTGGCAACTGGGGAAAGCACATGTCCATTTTCATAAAATGTGAAAAAGATTCTTACACTAGGCATGAACTTAATTAAGAGTATGAACTTGAGCTTTACTTGAAGTTCTTCCAGAGCTGGCAACGTACTGTCTTACCTTGTTCAGGAAAGAATTAGTTACATTGTGAGATTGAAACCACTGTTATTTATGACTTTGAAATAAATTTTAAAAAATAATAATAATTAAAATCAGACTTAAGTTTCTGTATTTCTTCTTAGGTTGCAGGTTTTAGTATTCCTGACTTAAATGTAGTATTAATGACAACTTACTAGAATTACCTGCTTTTAGAAATGCCATGTTTCATTTTTTTACTTATTGATCTGTTTCTATTAAAAGTTTGAACCTAGAATTGACCTAAAGTGGTCTTAGAGAACTGGGATCCTAACTCCTCTTCTGGTTTTAATCCATTTGTAGCCAGCTATCTAAACTTTTAGATGAGCAGCTTTCTCAAGTAATTTCTTTTATATACTTTCCTCAATATATTTTCAAGCAAAATATTAGCTAGCAAAAAAAACCCGGAAAATACTTCCAACTGTCATCCTTAGCATATTTCATCATATGAAATAGTCAGTTTTCCCTTAAAAATAAGATAATTCTTGTAGCTTTTAATTCATAACCCCCCCAAAAAAATTAACAGAAAAAAAAATAAAATAAAAGCAGGCTGACATGCTTTCTGTCTGCCTTATTTTATTCAGAGTAACTTTCAGTTTTGCTGATGGGAATGAAGTATGTAAGCTTCTAAGAGACTATGTCATCTCAAGAATAGAAGTTATTTTAAGGGGGAGACAGGAACAAGAAAACAAACAAGATTTATGCATACTCACCCTTTCCATTTATGATACTTTGCAGTTTAGCAATGAAATGTCTAAACTCACATTAGAGTGAAAATTCACTCTGCAGACCCACCCCTCTTCTCACTTTGAAGCTGCTGCAACTACAAGTTCTCTATAGGCACTAGTCTCATCGCCCTAAAATGGGATATATATTACAAGCATTAAGCCAGTAAGCAATAAATCTTTTGTTTGCTTAAGGAGCAGTAAAAGAGCAGAGCCATAATTTATAAAATGGTATGTGATACAGAAGAAACACAGTTGAGGAGGCATACATACCTACTACATTTAGTTGTAAAATTTAGGGAATGAATTGGAAACTAACACTGAAAAAAAGTATGTTCTTCATAACAATTTTTGATATCCAAGATCGTGTTTGCCTTATGGGAGTATTTCCTCAAGAAAGTTACTTCCCACATATGAACAAAAACTCGAAAGGACACACCACATTAATAAAAACCTTCTAGAAAAAGAACAAGTATCAAAAATAATAGCAATAAAATAATAGTTTACAACTAAATTAATACTAATAAAATGTAATAATAAATACTAATAAACTAAAAGACCTCTTCTGAACCACCTGTATTCTCGGTCCCTGTAATGATATAGGGGAACACTGAGTTGGTTACACTGCTGCTGTATTTTATTTATTTGTGCTGGTGGTTTTTTATAAAAAAAAAATAAAAAAAATAATTTAAAAAAAATTGCTGTTACCTTATTTCACAGGAATTTCAGATGCTGTTTCCAGAGTTAGAAAACACCCAAAGTTAGAAAACATCTCCCCTGTAAATTAGGGGAGATTAACACATCTCCCCTAATTTAATTGTTCTGGTAGGATTTGCTTCATAGCTATGATTAAAACCGGTTTTTCATCCATTCAGAATTTTATGTAAATGTATTTAATACTCGTTTTATTTTATAAACCTTCTCACATTTTTCTAAGAACTGCAGAAGCCACATAAAAAGTGAACTTGCTGGTAACTTTTTGGGGCCTGAAACAGTTGCATGGAATGGGAACCTGCTAGCAAAGAAAGTATTTTAAATTTTTTCCTATACTGATAAAGTTTTCCAAAATTTTTCTTATTATTCACTTGAAGTATTTAGATTCTAATAGCGAATTTTGCTTTTATGTTATTTTGGTAACGTACTGAACATGAAAAGCACCTTAGAACAAGGCTGCTGTTCCAGCCCATGCTCAGTATTTAATGCTGAGATTCATTCTGCACACAGGTGACTAAGGAGTGACGACTGGAAGCATCCTAAAGAAGTACAGGAGGGTAAGAGTCTGGGTGCCTGCATGGTAGACCATGACTGATGAAGAAGGTATATAGTTGCATTCATATGCAAGCCTCCCCACTCCAAGAATATGTACTGCTGATTTCAGCTTCAGGCTGATAGGGCATTTGAGCCCCATACTCCTCAAGCAGTTGTGCTTTTTGCCAAAGTTGCACGTAATGGTGTGTGAAAGACATGTTTTGTGTAGCTGAAGAATATACAACTTTTTGTAAGCACTTGCTACCTTTATCTGTGAGGGAGAAATACTGTGCCTCATTAAACAGTACTGGCATAACTATGTATGTAAAAAAGAAAAGCATCTGCATGTTTACTGTCAAGCTCTTCAAAACAGGTAAACCCGGAATGAAGTACCCAAAGCAGGCATCGCGATGGTAAGGGGAGCACCTCCTGTATGAAAACAGGCTGAGAAAGTTGGGGCTGTTTAGCCTGGAGAAGAGAAGGCTGCATGGAGACCTCATAGCAGCCTTCCAGTATCTGAAGGGGGCCTACAAGGAGTAGTGGGTTTAAACTGAAACAGGGGAAGTTCAGGTTAGATATAAGGAAGCAGTTCTTTACAGTGAGGGTGGTGAGACACTGGAATGGGTTGCCCAAGGAAGTTGTGAATGCTCCAACTCTGGCGGTGTTCAAGGCCAGGTTAACCAGAGCCT
>NW_009920663.1:35928-36325 GCF_000696875.1 Nestor notabilis
TAGTGAAAGGGGCCCCTGCCTATGGCAGGGCAGTTGGAACTAGGTGATCTTAAGGTCCTTTCCAAACCAAACCATTCTGTGATGCTATGATGCACACTTGTTGCTTGTGCTTGACTTCGTAAATAGAAGTTTAAAGCAATTAAGGATGCTGTCAGACAGAAGTAATGAACAACGGCTATTTGCTTTCCCTCTGGCCTAGCCGTCATGCAGTTCAAAGTGATGGGATTGACCCTGTCAGGTTTCTTTACGGGTGCCCGCAGGCCGTCCCAGTGTCCCCTTCTGCTGCGGAACCCACCAAGCTGCGGGAGCAGTTCCAGGCTGCTGGGCGGCTCCGCGCCGTGGTCCCGCGGCAGCAACCACGTGTCGAGGAGAGCAGCCGGGCCGCGCAGCCCGGACC
>NW_009920664.1:0-18004 GCF_000696875.1 Nestor notabilis
ATATTTATTATATGTCATATTATATTATATTATATCATATTATATTATACTAATATCATATTTTGTTATATTATACTATACTATATTATATTATATTATCATGCTTCTGTTCATTATATCAAAAATGCTCTGTAATCCATATGAGCTGCTGTTTGAGTAGGCAGTGCAGTATGGCTATTTTGAGCTACCAGTGTTATCACTCAAAGTGTCAAAGATCCACCACATTAAAATAAAGACACAGTTATGTGCTGCATAATGTTCTGCTCTAAAGCCTTGCTGAAAAAGAGCTGAAAAGTCAGAGTACACATTCTAGAAACTCCTCAGATTGACAGATGTTGTCAGTGTTCTCCCTGTCAAAGATATTTTTCTAATTGTAAAATATTGGTCTAAAATTCCCTGAAAATACCAATTGCTAAGTCTTTTTTTCCTCTCCCCAAGTCCCTTTACCTATTTTCCCTAGCAATGTTTAGCCAAGGTTATTCAGTACATATGTCATTTTTATGTTTATTTGCATAATCAGTATTTATTTGTATTTTAAATGAAAGTGCAGCATTACATACCAACAGCAGAAGGAAGTTAATTAAATATAAAATTCTGAGTAGACAGTAATTTTATCCCTAGAATCCATATACTTCTCAGATTTAATTTTTTTTTTTAAACTCAAGTGTCAGTAAAGGATGAATTTTCATCATTCAATAGTGGAAGAGATGACCCTTCCCACTCTAGTATCTCAACTAGTGCTTCTCTCTGACATAAACTAAAGTATTTTTCAAGAATTACAAAAAATACAAACTTTTTTTGCCCCAGTTGCAAAAACGTATATCTTATTACTACGTTATATGGGGCTTAAATAATAACGAAATTAGAGTCAGGAATTTTACCCCTGTGTTAGGAACATCCCAATGCTAGGAATATCAGTTCAGTACTAGTTAACAATAACACAAATAAGCAGAAATTCAGAACAGAGGACACTGCCTGGTGTCATTATTAAAATAATTTTCTAGCCTTCTGTGTATATCGTCCATATGCATCCATGTCATCTCCACAAGTCAGCATGAGCCATTTTGCTGCAAGAGAGGGAATTCTCCCTCTTCAGTTTCAGAAACCAAAACAGAATTCAAAGGAGATGGCTTCTGTTTTGGCAAATTTAACCAGTGAAGTGACCTACAGAAGAACCACTTTTCAAATGCAGTATTATTGTCAGTTGTAACCTGGAGAAGCAACTAAAACAAAAATCAGAACAAAACAACAAATACCAAAACATAACACCGAATAACTATTACTTTTGGATAAAGCATGCTATTCAAAGCTGAATCATCAAATTAAATAATATTTATAGAAGTTATATAAAAAGGTTTTTTAAAAGGCAAAGTAGGTAATAGAAAATAATATACTGCTAGAATGACTAAAACCATAAGAAAGGGTTCTTTAGAAATTTTAAGAAATAAGAACATAGTACATGGAGTCTCTCTTATTACTTAAGAGGTGGTCATGTAAAGGTGAAAAGTCATTAGTAGGTAAAGCCATGACTATTTCTCCATAAAACTTTGGGATTATTCAGAAGATGTCTGTGCAGAGTGCAACTGGGTTTTTGAATGTCATTGAGATAATTAAAGGGGACAGATATGTTCTAATTTAGTCATCTAAAGGACAAACACCAGTTTCTAATGAATGAAGAAATACTTAGACAACTCTTTGGAGAAGGTAATTTAACCTTAAAAAAACACCATCCAACCAAAAAAACCCAACACTAGTATTGGAAGGTGATGCAGGGATGTTGACCCTCTCATCTCCACCACCCTTTTTTATTATTTTTTTTAGTAACTAAAATATAACTCAGTTTATATATATATATATTTTCTTTTTTTTTAAAGACAGATGAACCTTAATTATAAGAAGTACTAAAGATCATCTTGGAACTTGAATATTTGAAAGCCTTACTCTCAAAAAAAAGCAAACAAACCTCATAAAACCCACAAACCCACAGAAAATTAAAGGAAATAATTTTAATGAAGATACTAAAAATATTAAGCTGAAATTGGGAAAGAATACCTTAGAATACAAATAAATGCTTATATTAACTGTATCAGAAAAAAGAAAAATACAGTGGTTTGAAGAAAGTGTTGCAAAGAAGTTGGTCGTGGTAACATATCTACAGCAGTATGGTTCATGTTTGTACTAACTTCATAAAGGCTATGCATAATTTAGTAGAAACTAATTTAGTCATGAATACAAATTTTCTGACAGTTGTAAAAAAAATCTTTATTATGCATATTTTGCAGCTCAGCTTCCTCCTTTCCTTCTTAAAATGTGCTATTATGGCATTTTCTTACATTAACTTCTGACTGCATAAATTATAAACCAGCAGGGACCATTAAAACAAGTCTCAGAAGACACAGGCTTGTGATACTTATCTACAAGGACATCTTATTTATTACCCAATAAGGTATTATACTAAAATCATAAAATTTTCCTTTAAGTTCTTTCACTATATCTAATTTTTTTTCCACCAAGATACAGCTTTTATAGCTTTTTATGAAAACTGGAAAGATGCTTTTCAAAATAAAAGCTCATATAAAATGTGTTTATAGTTCACTGTTATTTTAGCCTTCCATTATTATATGCCAGGGGAAAAAAAAAAATAAAAAATCAAACCAGGAAAACAAACAAGCAAAACCAAACAAGAAGTATCTTAACTGCTCCCTACCCCTCTTTTTTAGGAGGAAATAAATAAAAAAGAAGATGGCAAAATACTACACTGATTTGACAGTATGATTTTGGGCAACAACGTATAACATTAACAGCTTTCAAGTGTGTCTTAGAAGCCAGGAAAAAGAACATTTTGTGAGTATTTACCAGTGCTCTACTAGTGATTATGTTTATGAAAACAGGGGGGAAAAAAAAAGTGTTATTTGGTGGTTGGGATGGTGAAATCCTTATAGAATTGTGCCATGATACCATTCAGAAGTTCAGTTTAATATCCGTGAAAAAGCGAGAGAGGAGAAAATGCAAAGAGATATGCAGGTGTCCTGTTCCTAAACACCCAGATAAATATGTGTGCATAATAGTTATAATCAAAATGCACTTTTCACTTTCACAGTTCACTATGCTGTGCAATAGTATTGCTCTATCACATGTACAATAATAAAAAACTATTTAACTAAACAACAATACTGGCACAGAACAAATGTGTATAGATTGACCATAAATAAATTTAAGCTGACAGCAGGCCTCTTACAGTCTTACAAAAGACAGTAGACATGGTAAAAGTACAATAAAAGCTGTACTTTTAAATAGGACTTGATAAAGCGATGCTTTCTGTTACATAAGGCAGTTCCATGACAGCCCATGGCTAGACTGCAGCACACAGGAAATCCTTTCCCATCTAATATTTTCAGTATTGAAGTTTTCTTTCAATCAAAGAAAAATAAAACATAAAACCCAAAACTTATGAAAAAATACAACAGTACAGTGCTTCTCAACTTCTTACAACACATAGATAAAATGGATGAAAATAGACTTACAGACTTAAAAAGAAAACAAAGAGAGGAAAGAAATAAAAGCATCTAATTTGGAGATTTGAGTTTCTACAACAGGAAAGGCACCTAAGTCATCATTATTAGCTTTTTGAGAACACTGTTGAATAGAACTTTTGAGCCATGGCAATTTTCTTGAGGTTCCTTTCCTTCTCTTTTAATTTTGCTTTAACATCAAATGCAGAAATATGCACAATGTGCTGGAGAAAAAGGTCAATTTATTCTGATACACAAAATAAATACACACAGTGGAAAAAAACAAAAATCACAGTTCTGAGAGACTCTTTATTTTTTTAAGGTAAATCTTTTCATCAAGAACTCTGTTACATTTTTTATGCCATTGCTGGTCACTGCAGAACAAGCATTTCAGACATGGGCATAGCCTTAATGAGGAATATACTGATAGCTTTTACTCAAAGCACTTCAGAGCATCAATTCTGAAGTGAATGAAGACATGTCAAATTTAGAAGCTAATTTGCTTTGATAAAAAAAAAAGCTAAAATTCCTTTAAAACATTACACAATTCCACAAAAGGTGGAATTTAAAACAATACAAGTAACTAGGCTAAGCTTCTGTATTTTAAAAGCAAACAGGAAAGCTTGTGTTTCCTGTGCAATTCCCATTAATGCTACCATAAAACAAAACATTCTCATTCAAGCTAAGGACTAAGCATGTGCTATTCTAAAAACTGTGACATGAAATATTCAAAATAGAAAAAGAAGTCAAACGTGTAATGAGTATGAAAGCAAAACAAGTGCACAATTTGTGCTACAGCATAAACCCAGCTATTCTACTATTCACTTTTTCCAGTTTCCATCAATCTCTATTTCATTTGCATAAAGTTAGAGAGTGATAGACTTTGCCCCCTACTTTTATTGAAGTCTTTGATCCCTTTAGACACTAGCTCAAATGCCAATCATTATTGGCATTTAACCAATAATGGCAGATAACCACATATGCTGTTAGCCAAGTGTTCCTTTTGCTCTACTGTTTTGTATGTAACATGACTGAATGTTGTCATGGAAGTAATTTAAAATCTGATTGGTATCAATAGTGCATCAGTCTTTGAATTACCATAAAATCTGTACATATTTCCAGCATTATCCAAAGTGGGTGGAAGAAAAAAAAAACCCAAACCAACAAACCAAACACTGGAAACAAAGTGAAAACAAACCCTCAGAAAGACTGAATAAACTAGGTGTTCAGTTTTCTTTATGCAAACGTAAATCTAGGTCACACTTTAAAGTAAACCTTTATTTGCATATAGGTTTCAAGGTTTCAGATGGCTTAAAATATTAATGACATTAGACATGCATTTGAGAGACACATTATGTTCACAGGGCATTGTGACCACAGAACTATGTCCTACATTATAATAATCCGTCACCTTATATAAACAATTTATCCTTTATATAATAATATATTATGTATATTTTGGTTACTTAACTGAGTAAGCAAACTTATAAGTAGAGTTTATAAAAGTTATATTTTCTACAAAGTTCTAGCCATTGACCAAATGCTAGAGAATGTATAAACAGAATCATCTGTTGAGACAGTAGTTTTAAATATGTTATTACCTAACTTTGTTGAACTAAAGAAATTATTCACTTGAACACTATAAAGTGCATGATTCCCACGATCAAGGAACTTGGTTAAGAAGATTATACGTGCAGCAATCCCTCATTATGATATTGTAGTAAACCCCACAATGATCCGCACTACTCAGAAGCCAAATTACATATCTAACACTCAGTGTTGGATATATAAAAACATACTGAAATTTGAATGACACAACAGTATATAAAAATTGTTTTCTGTGTACCCCCTTAACCTTCAATGACTTCAAATATTGAGGAAAGAAAGGAGACTAAAAAGAGATGTCACAAATACTAGTTTATGAAATCTACTGAAGTAATTTATATTACCTCTTCCACCAACAGATCAGATATCTTCCCCTCAGAGTAATTAAAAACATATGTCCTTGACTAGATAGGAATAAATGAAACCCTTCTACAAGGTAAAGCATGCCAGCAAGAGGTAGGCTGAAAATATTTATGTAAAAATTAGAATTAATATAGTACATTTTTTAAGGAACAGCATATTGCCTCTAAGAAATATCAAACACTGACCATAAAATTATTGGTGTTTTATTACTTGTTTTTTACATTTTGATAATTGAGTAGGTAGATGTTTAATGAAGTCTTATGTATGCTGGTGAATGATAAGAGGTCCTTACTCAGGATAAACACCTTTATTTTTCAAGCCAGAGTTTCAAACAGAAAACACATTAGTCCCAAATCAAAAGTGTTGCTGGCATGAAAAAACTAGGAGAATAAGCAAAATTAATGCCTTCAAACACCCACCTCTATATCTGAATGTAAACTAAATCCAAACTTGATTCAAGCCACCAGGATATAGTAACAATCTTTCTGATCTGGCCAGAGCTAAGAAACAGGAAGTGATAGAGACCTAAAATGAATTGTGAAGATTTGTGTTCAAAGATTCCTAAGATAAAATATTAACAATCCAATTCTGTATACTGTTATGAAGTTGCAAGCCTAAAGCAAAATGTGACAATGAAAAGTTACAATACTCTTAGAGATGAGGGACTCAAACATGGAAGTAGCAGCTGGTAAATAGGCAGAAACGGATTATCAGGCATTGCAAACATATTTCTGGACCAAATCTGTATGATTGAAAATGAAATTGTAGTTTATTTAATGACAAAAAGAGATGGGAAACATGGTGCAATCAGTTTATAAAACTAAGAGAAGCTAATACAAAAATTAAGTAAAGCAATTAATTTTGATGCAGTATCGTACATTGGTCAAGTAAAAAATAATTGATACTAAAAAAAAACCAAAACCAAACAAACGAAAAGAAACCAAAAACCCCCAAAAAACCTGCATGAAAAGACAACTGTAAATGTCTCAGTGAAGGACTTGTAGATTGTGAAACACAAACAGCAATTTAGAAGACTAGCAGAAATGCAGGAGGATCTGCCCTACTAATTCTAGATAGCACAGCACTCCTAAACAGAGTTTAGATATTGGATTACCAGTGAAACAAAATGCAAAAAATAGAGCCAAAAATAAAAGATCCAGTGGTTAAGGCAATCCATCCCAAGGAATTTTTTTGACTGAGCTTTAAGAGGAAGAGTAAGAATGACTGGGACCATTTGCTCAGCCTCTGTGAGGCTGCATAGAAGTTTCTATAATACTTTAGGTAATTAATTGGTCATGTCTCAAGCTGCTGAAGACAATTCTGTAAATACAATCTGAAGGAACAGAGACACATGAATAGGTCCTACCATGTGAACATGTGTTGATCAAATTACTTACTCCAGACCCACTTCCTTCAGACTCAATCCATATCATAAATCACCACTTAGGGAGTATACTCAGGAGGTGGACTGAACATCAGCTAAAGTCACAACCAAAGTGATGGTAGTGATAGTACAAGACTAATAAAAGTATCATTTCACACACATCAGCAGTCCCATCCTTCCATATTGTTGACATCTACACTGACAGAAGCCTACCAACAGAGGTGGAGTCAGATGCAACTATTGGAAAGACTGGATTAATACCCTCATTAAAGAATTCTGGAATAAAATATATACATGTACACACACCTCTGCTGTATCACCTTTCAGTGTGGATTCAATGTGAGATCTGAAAAAGCTTTAAGTGTTGATATGGATTTTTTTCCCTCATGATGTTTATGGGGTTTTTTTTGTGTGCAGAGAACATAAAATAAACAAAGCCAACGTCCTTCCCCTCTATAAACTTAGAATTAGTCAATGCAGTTAACAATTTCCTGATTACCTCTAGCATACAGCAGTGTTAGATTAGCCTTATAATGTACTGTCACGTTTGGACTGACTCAAACAAAATCATTAGACTAATTCTGAGTAGCTACACTGTGTTCCGTTCCAGTAAAATGTGTGTCCATGTTTTGTGAGTTTTAGAAAAGCATTCAAAGAACTACTTTTTTCTTTTCAATGTTCATAAAATGTTTTCACTGCATGTTCATATATGAGGGGGATAACGGAAAAAAACTGAAATACAGAGCTGCAAGTTCATATTAACTTGCAAGCAGTACTTACTGAGCAAGGCACATATGAAGAAAGCAAAACAGAATTAGAGAATGCAGTTTGAGCACAGGCCAGCCTGTGCCAGCCATCTCACCTGCTGGGTGAGATGCTGGATCCACTTCATCCCTAATGTAACACTCTAGTGGTTTTATTATCATGGAAGTTACCCAAGAGAATATCTGACTTGTGAAACAAGATGAGCATGTTCAGAAACAGTAGTTTGCAGACAAACACAAAGAAAAGAAGCATCCCAGCATAAATCCAGCAATGTTATCTAAACATGTTCTTAAAAAACTTATTTCAGGCTTGTTAGCACAAAGCCTTTGGTCACAAACAATAGCTTTGCTACAATCTCCTGCTCTCCAGAAATGTTGATGAGGACACGGAAATGTAAAGCAGCCTGCATTAGAAGGGCAGGACTGTTTTTTGCACTTGTGTTAGAAAATTGGTTCCAGCTGAGAGCTCTGCCTTCAAAGAGCAATACTGATGCTTTAGGAAAGCCTAGGTGAGCTGCTAGGACCATATTCATCTTTCTAGTTCATAATCTTGAGGGTAATGATGCCAGTATGCCCTTCCCCATTTATTTACAAACAGCAAGGTACATTTTCCAGTTTAGTGAGTGCTTGGCACGTCTGCGTCTTCATCAGGTACTCTAGCTGCTAAATTCTAACAAACTCGGCTCAGAGGGGGTTGAAACCTCCAATTTCATTGCAATAAGAGAAATCTGTCCCTGCTGGGCTCTAAGCTGCAGCCTTCAGCACAGAAGCAGGATATTTGCTATTTGAGTTCAAGAAGACTAAGGGACCCATGTGTGGTCAAAAGAAAAGAAAAATATCTATAGCATAAAAGCTGTCTCAGATGTTATCCAAAGAGGCAGTAAAAACCTGGGTCAAGGCCTTTCTGAGAACAATATCAGTAGATTTTAGATCTTATAATGGGATGGATAACTGCAGGATGAACGATCAGCACTGATTGCAAATGAATCCTAACAGAAGGTGAATCTGTTGTAAGAAATTCACAGTTCACAGAATGTGTGGCATTTTCTGAAGAGCAACTATTGCTCTGAAGCTAAGAGTCACTGTAACTGTAAACCAGCTAAAGCTAGGATAAACAATTTGAACATGAAAACTGTATTTTAGGTATATATTTGATTCTTACTTAGGGGACCTAACTTTGTAAGCATTCCACTAACACATATCTCTAACTTACATGACTGAAAAAAATTCTAATTAAAACAAAACAAAACAAAACAAAAACAACCCACAACCTCCCCCCTTATAAATACAGAAAAAACCCCAAACTATCAGCTGTCATTCCTGGCTGCTACTACAGTAAGTGAAACATGAATCCTTTCTCTCTTCATCAGTTTCCTACAGGTTGTTCACATTGCTCAGAGGTGATGCAGAAGGTTTTTATATTACTTTCTTTGCTCAGAGCACAGAAACAACAGTAATAGCTGTGTGAGAAACCAACAAAAATGCTCCTCATTTCATCATTGTTTTGTATGTGTACTAGAGAGAGATAAGCAAATACGGAGTTCTTACACATTTGTGGGAAATATCTCCTAAATATAAGATTAGGTCAAGATGTTAGATACCATCTGGAAAAGTACACAGTGGTTTGATTCTTTCGTCTGCTTTGCTTCTCTTAAGGTCCAAATAAGGACCTTAACTATGACTAATTATGTTGCACCATAAGACACACCATATGGCAGCAATCTTGTTTTGACATTTATGTAACTTTAAAATAATACAAATTTTAGTTTACTATTTGGTGGTGTGGGTTTTGTTGGGTTTTTTGTGTTGTTTGTTTTGGGGGGCTTTTTGTGTGTGTGTGTGTGTTTGGTTCTGTTTGTTTGTTTGTGTTGGGTTTGGGGTTTTTTTCAATACAAGTATCAGGAGAACCAGATATGAAACTTGCTGATTATTGAAATAGGTACAGTAAGTTTTTTCCTTGTATTTGAGCATATACAAAAACAATCAATGGGTTTATTGAATTTGTAGCACATTCAGTATTATACATTTGTTCTGAGGTTTGGAGAGCACTGGAATAAAGTGAATATAACAGTCAGTAGCTGGGAAAAGGAAGGAGTGGCAATTGAAATGACAAAACAAAACAAAGAAGAGAAATTAACTCAAATTAAATAAACTAATTCAAGGTACAAAGTAACTGGATAATTCAAAGCATCATCAGTCAAATAACCGAGTTTTCTGTGACAAAGATTTGTGGAAGGGTGCTTTAAAGGTGAATTTGAATTTACAGCTGAATTTACAACCAAATTTGAATGCATACAGACAAGAAATGGTAAGTAAACACAGTCAGAAAGTGTTGATATACATATGCTTTTTTTGATCTATCACAATGAGGCAAATATTTGGGATATTTCACCTTTATCTTAACATTTTTTTAAACATCCATTAAGCTGTCAAGGTGTTTTATAGTTTGTAATGAAGCTTATGAGAGATAAATGGCAAGCATTAACCACTATTTCACTATCACAGAGTGAGAAGCAAAGAGGCTAGAGGAATGATTTGCAACTTGTGTGTCTTTAAAATACTGACAGGGACATTTGTTCATTATTAGAAGTACTTGAGTACTAAAAATCTGCTAAAAGCTTCACAGGGGAAAAAACAAAAACAAAACCCACACCTTTGCTTAAGTCAAGAACCAAATATATTAATATATTGAACTCTAAGTATTAGCTGTACCCACTACATTAAAGTTTCTTATTCCTCCATGCAAATTCCTAAACAATCTCTGAAGAAGCTTTTCCCAGAGGATGGTCCAGGCAGGAAAACAAAACAACACCCAAAAAAAACCCCAAAAAACCCTGTCCAAGCCTGCCCCTGAAATGCCAATCATTACATATAAACATTGTTATTTATATATTAAATATGATTTTAAAAGGTGAAATAATTCAAAATATATCTACTATTGATACAGAAACAAGGATATCACATAGGGATGTTTGGGTTTTTTTTGCATAGTAACTTAAATGCTGATGCCATTTATTGTTTGTTAAAGTAGACATGAAGAAACAGATTTTAGCTAGGCTTCCCAAGAACCTAATTGTATTTCTTTGCTATGCCTACAGCACCATTACTACTAAAAGCTTTAATTAAACTACAGATTCCATAGCATATGCAACTCATTTTTCAGTTCAGGAATTCAAACTATAGAATATTTTTCAACTGGTAAAGATGTAATTGTACATATTTTATCTAAATGAAAATTTACAATATAACAACTCCCTAATCTTAACAATAAACATTACAACATGAAATTATGGTGATGTTACTAGATTAGATAGCAATTAAAAACAACAATACAGAACATCTAGCTGAATAGGCACTGGGAATAGGCAAGTGGTTTACTTACCAAAACTCAAAAATGGTTTATCCAAATGAGAGATGATAGTTTTTTAAAATATTACATTTAAAATTTGTTTTTTAAAAATCAAATATAAAGACAGTAATGAGTCAGAATATCACTTAATAATATTATACTTCATTGCAACAGAATTTCAATTGCTATTAATGCCAAATGAAACATGAAGCACATTTCAGAAAATTGATTCAAAAGTGAAAAATTAAAGAACTCTAACTGCAGAGATTGTTTGGGAATGTTCAGCCGCAGAATGAACATTGTTATGAGCAGATGAATACACACCAAGCAGACAACGTATTTATGAAAATGTTACACTGACTAGCTAGGCATGGAGTTATGTTGGCAAATTCAGAGAATTATAAAAAGTTTTTGAAAGGCTTCTAAATTGAACAGTCTCCCTCTGCTTCTACTCAGCTTTCAAATTCAATTAATTTATCCATATCAATAGCAACCAGACAGGTAAAAAATAGAGAACAAAATGCAACACAAAGTATCAGTGAGTGTTCAGGGTGGTTTCTATAAAATATGCCATCACTAAGAATCACTGTCATGAGGGAAGATACCTGAGTGAACTCTTCCCCCTCCCTCCTCCCACCCCCCAATTTTTTTCTTGTAGTTTTATAAATGGGATACTGAAATGCTGTTGTAACTTTCATTACAAACAGCTTCCATCATTAAATGAAAACCTATATAGACCTCATATAGGACAAATGTGCATTTAACTTAGGTTTAAGACTCCTGATTCTTGCAGAATAGCTTATTTTGAGATAACACTTTGAATAAGTATGTAGTTTAATAATTATAATGTAGTTTAGCCCTCATGGATTTATGCTCTGCATTGGCAGAGACATTCGAATATGTAGGTGGTAATGTTGCACTGTTATTAAGAGTCTGGAGATGCTGTAAAGTCAGCAGAATATGCAGAAACACAGTAGGGGGCCCATCTGACATCCTTCCTATGCTGTACACTTTGGAAGAATTCGGTTTCCCCGCTTTTCCTCCGGTAGCATGGCTTCCAATAATATGTACTTTTTCCATGTGTACAGGCAGAAAACAGATCATCGTGTCTTGGCTTGTACTTCATACACAGTGGTTTTTATGATTTATCATAAAGTCTTCAGAATATATAGAAAGTGATATCTCTTAACCAGCACAAAAATAGCTAGGGAAAAATCACAGGTTTAGCAAAGCAGAATTTCTATTATGGACAATTATGTAGCATAAGGTACAGGTAAAGCATGACAACATAAAATTTTTATTAAAAGACAAGTATTTTGTTGTTGTTTGGTTCAGGTATTTTGTTCATTTGTTTTGTTTTTTTTTTTTGTTGACAATGGTGTTAAATGGATGTCTGCCTTGTAGAGATACAGCTCTGGATCTGGTCCTGCAAACTACTTTTATGTCAGGCTGAGAGAGTTGGGGTTGTTTAGCCTGGAGAAAAAAGGAGTTCAGGGAGACCTTAAAGCTGCCTTCCAGCACTTAAAGGGGGCCTAAAAAAAGTCTGGAGAGGGATGTTTTACAAGGGCATGTAGAGATAGGACAAAGGAGAATGGCTTTAAACTGGCAGAGGGGAGATTTAAATTAGATATTGGGAAAAAATTCTTCACTATGAGAGTAGTGAGGCACTGGAACAGGCTGTCCAGATAGGTTGTGGCTGCCCCATCCCTGGAAGTGTTCAAGGCTAGGTTGGGTGTGCCTTTGAGCAACCTGGTCTAGTGGAAGATGTCTCTGCCCATGGCAGAAGGGTTGGAATTGGGTGATTATTAAGGTCCCTTCCAACCCTAATCATTCTATGATTACGAGTCAGAGGAGCCTAGTCCACAGTTGGTGTCATCCTAAATCAGAACTTCAAGACAAGCCTAAATAGTTATACTCCAAAAGTGATTAGATACAGCAACCTTGGGGAAATACCTCTTCACTTAATTGGGTTGTTACCAATTTGAAGTTACTCTGGTGTATGAGCTTCTGAACGCCTAGCTACTCAGGTTTTGGCATCTGTGACAATTTTGGAATATAATAGACTATATGAAATCTCTTATGCTTTGTGACTTCACAATATTGTTCAAGTGTTTAGGTTATAATAAAATATTGAAAAAAGTGACTTTCATTCATGTACTTTACCTCATTATGTAATTTCAGGATCATATCTGAATTTTTTAATTCTAAAATTTGTTGGGTAAGCACTTTAAATATTATGCTTCTAATAAGCAAGTAGTAATGTATTCCATTTAGTAGCATGCAAGGAAAATACTGGTTTTTATTTGTTACTGCTAGTAGAAATGCTAGCATTGAAATTTTGGGAGGTTTCCTCACAAAGGAGGTAGTATATACTTCCAATCTATACTAATTTTGATAGAAAAGTGATAGAAAGAAGTCATTGATCATTGGTAATTTTGCATTACTAGATCCAGAGCTGTACCTCTACAAAGTAGAAGTCCATTTAATTGGGGGGGAGAGGGAAGGCCAGAATTTCACAACTTACCCTTTCCCGAATTTGAGATTCAGTGTGAAATTCAAAAGGTTTTAGTTTTCAAAACAACCAGAGAAAGTCTTGTCCCCTCTGCCCTGCAGTGTAAATAGATATTGTTTCGTGTCGAGATGGATAGTCTTTCTGCCATCAAACAAGAGACAGCTGAAAAACAGAGTGACAGAGTGATGTATTTCTTTTGCTGATGTCAGTGGTTCAGTTCAGTTCAAATGTAACCAGAATTTCATGCTTTGGGTGTATCATTTGCCGATTAAACTTGAATTCTTCAATGAAAACTCTTAGAAAAACCTAGACATCTATTCAGAACTTTATCAATTTAATGGACTTCCAAAGACCTCAAAGGTGTCTTTCAGCCAGCTGATTCAGAACAAGGATTAAGGAACTTAACATTTATCAGTATCTCTCCTCTGGCACAGACAGCGCTTACAGTGCTGAGAAGGAAAAAGAGAGTATTTTTCTCACTTCTATTGTCTGAGTCATCTTCTTTCCCCTTATGGTGCAGTCTCTGTTTGCCAACACTGATTCCAAATCACTCAGGACCTGAAAGACAGTTCACCCTCCCTTGCTTCAGCTCTGGGGACTGTGATGTCACAGTGTAAATGAGATCAGGTTACATATCCAACTGAAATCCAACACACACAGGCACATAAAATGTATGTATTTATATATTAAAACTTTTTTATTTATGTGAAGTTTTTGGTATACTCAACTTGTTCACTCATCCAACAAACAGAGGGTGAGAGGAGATGACAGACAGCCAGGCTGGGAGAAATGAACCTCATCTTTCTACCACAATGAGATCTCACCCAAAACTTGACTTCATACTTGAGACCAAGACACACTGCAACATATACAACACATAGTAAACACCCTACTCCTAGTGTTATCATACCTTTCTTTCACCCATGGAAAAGTATTACCATCAACCAGCTACTTTGAAACAAAATAGAATGCATAAACGAAGAATAGAAGAAATAGAAATTCAGGAGACAAACATGTCTGATTTCATCCTATTATTTTCCTACCACTTCAAAGTTTTTTCTACAACGTTCCCTGCAGGGACACATGCAACTAAAACTGGAGTTAAAAGTTAAATAACTAACAAATATTTTCAGCTCGATGCTGAATTTCTGTTGTAATCATAGATACAGTTTTTATTTACTCCCAGCAAGAAGTGGCCACAAACACTTTAATCAGAAATATTTCAATATCAAGCAAAAATATTTCCTTTAAAATTAGTACCTTGGGCAGTTGAACAAGCTATCTTTTTACTTCATGGTGTTGCTTGCGACACTGTTATAATGAGAAAACTAACACATAGTCGTGTCTGCATGGTAAGATCAGAGAGATTTTGGGATTCAATCACTCTCTAGCAGATAACAACTTGTTACTTTGAGCTTATCACTTGATACAGGGGGAAAAAATGTAACTTATTATTACTGAGAATTCTAACATTAACTGTATTAGGACCAAATAAACAAACTAAACCCACAAATAAAAAACTAAAAGAATTCAACAGTATGTTGATCAGGTGTACAGCTAAAACAGATGACATATTTCAGAATTGCACGTGCATTTTTCATACATATGTATGTATACGATTAGCCAAATAAAAAGAAAATCAATATAATTTTCTCAAAACAAGATCAAAAAGACTAGTTTTTGCCAGATATTTGTTAATGAGTTTGAAGTTCAGGTGCTTCTTTCAGTAAAGTTCTGTGGGATAAGGTGATGTCCTGATCCATTTCCCGTTGAATTCAGTGGGAGTTCGAATAGCAGTCAGCTGCTAATGATCTGACAGTGATGTTGTCTTTCCATAGGAACACTCTGCATACTAGCAATGCCTTAAACTCAGTTTTATTTTTTTTTTAATGGTGTTTAGCCTTGCTGCCATTACCAAAGTGCCAGATAAAGTGGCAATTCCGTTCAGAAAACTAGATTCATCTACATACACCCTTTTGCATATCTGTAACAAATACTGTCTTACAGTTTTATCTAGTTTACAGTTGCATATTTACATTTTATCTAAGCCTCATTTTTTAACCATAGAATTTCAGTGGTAGAGACACTGAAATTCTAAAGGCTGCCTGTGCTCTGATGCCTTTCAAAGCCTTAAAAGCAAAATACAATTTAAATATGACATCTGGTAGAGTTATTAAATCTAGCAGCAGCTGAGGAAACATAAAAGGATTATTCTTTTAAATAGAAAACAAACTGACATTTTATAAATACTTATTCACTATTTCAGCTACTGCTATACATTACAGAAGACTACAATAATCAGAAATAATTTGAATGATCTATGAAACAAAAGTATCTACTAAATTGAAAAGACAGCAGATGTTTCAGCATTTCTTTCTCTTTAAACCCTTTGCTTTCATACATTTACAGGTCGAACATTCTGTGCATATCTCTTTCTTCCTAATAATTTTCAGCTGCATATTACGCTCCACAGCACATACGACATTTTGTAACTTTATTTGAAACAATATAGCAGCCACATCAGAGAGATAAGATATAATTAGTGACCCATTATAACATAGTTTTTACTTGATTTTTTTCCCCTCTTCTATAAGTAGCTTCTTGAACTTCAGGTGTCTGATTTGCATGATCATAGATACCTTTATTGTGAGATCATTATTATTTTTACTGAATGCAAATCTTTATCCGAACACAACTAATTGGTGTGGAATAAAGCCTTTTCATAACCCGCATAGAGAACACATCATTTCACAACCAGCATATGGTATGTGTAGTCTGGTTTCAGGCACAGTCAAAACAGAAAAATAACAATTGAATAACCTAGACCTATTTACATAGGGAAGTATATTGGTTTTTAAATGATGCCCATTGACCCCAGACAAGAAACTCTGACCCTCAGAATGCAATGTTGCACTCAGGGTTTGGGGACTTTTTGTCCTACGGTCTTGAGTTTACTTGCAGATATATCAGTTTTCAGCACTTTCCTTACAAAGCTGGGTTTTTTCTAATATTACTTGCATGATATTTGAGGGTTTTGAAAGACAGGAAAGACATATAAACACTATACTATATATATTAAAAAAACAAACCAAACAAAAAAAAAAATAAAACCAGAGAAAACAAAACCAAAGTACAAATGGTGCATTCCTTTTTTCAAAGAAAATTATCATTGACCTGAAATGCATGAGATCTTGCCCACCATGACCCAAGAACTCATCCACTAATGATTTTCTTACAGTGATGAACTGGCTCTTTCTGATACACAGAATTGTTAGAGTTGGAAGGGACACAGCATTTGAGATAGATCACCAAAAGAATCACAGCCTATCCAGTTGTAATGGGCCCCCAATCATAAAGCTACCTGAAATAGTAATGTGACTTAAGCCTCAGTTTGGAGCCTCAGTTCAGAGCAGCGAGAGTCCCCGAGGGAGCCTCAAGCCCTCGACAGGACTTGGCCAGGAGACGCAGCGCTGCTGACACGAGCAGCTGACTCACAGGGGGCAGAGCCAGGAGGGACGGCACCAGCCCTTAGTGGGTGAAAACCCACCACAGGGAGCGTGAGTGACCAAGAGCGTGGCAGTTGGCACAGGCAAAGCGAGCGGGCAGTGAGCAGGCAGGTGAGAACTCGCCTCAGGAGCAGGGGCCGCTCTGGGAAGATGTGGCCAGTGCAGGCACCCAGACAGAGCTAGTGAGAGGGGAGGCTGCAGCGCAGAGCTCGGGGTGTAGAAAGTGCCTCGACTGGTCTCTTGAGGAGAGGATGCGCAACGGACAGGGCTGTGCTCAATGTGCCCTAGTGAAGGACCTCCAGCAGCAGGTGGCTGAGCTGCGGGAGGCTGTTGGTAAGCTAAAAGATACCATGGAAGCTGAGGGAAAGCTGGGCTGCTTGCTCCAGGGCCAAACTGTGCAGAGGCCACACACTTCCATCATTGCTCACACAGGAAAGAAGGAGGGCATTAACCCAGGAAGCTGGGAACTAGTAAAAAAAAAATAAAAAAAAAAAAAAAAAGGAGGAAGAGGGAAGAGGACAATTAGCAGCAAGGGGATTCCTTCTAAATCCGATGTCCATACCCAGAACCGCTTCACAGTCCTGCAAGGGCCTAATGATCAGAACCACTTCGCAGTCCTGCAAGGGTCTAATGATGAAATACTCAGCACATCAAATTAACATCCTGCTAATACACCAGTAAAAAGGATCACTACTGGTGCCTCCAGGAAATGGCAGCGGGTCATAATAGTCGGCGTGGCTCAGTCTCAAGGGAGGTGTGTTGCCTGCCAGGGGCTCGGATCAGGGATTTTGCTGAGAGGCTGCCTGGCCTAGTAAGCCCCACTATTACCCCCTTCTACTGGTCAATGTGGGTGCTACTGATATAGATAGTAGTAGCCTGGAGAGCATGAAAAAGGAGAACAGAGCCCTGGGAGAGGTGGTTAGGGGCTCTGGAGCTCAGACAGTTTTTTCATCAATTCTCCAGGATAAAGGGGAGGACCTTAAAGCTAGACGTATTTGGCAGATTAATA
>NW_009920664.1:18188-18443 GCF_000696875.1 Nestor notabilis
GCACCGATCCATTCCAACACTCCCAGTCGGTTGCCAGCACCTGTAATAAGTGCTTGGAGCAATGTAGAGATATCAGCTGCTCCAACCATTGATTTGGCCTCATTTGGAGTCCACCTCAGATGCCTGATATAAACGTCCATAGTATGGGAAACTAACAAGAGGAATTAGAGATCTGTGCAATGCTACAGGTATATGATGTCATTCGCATCACAGAAACACGGTGAGATGACTCCTGTGATTGGAGTGTTGGAATGG
>NW_009920665.1:0-232 GCF_000696875.1 Nestor notabilis
TTACCTGGAGTTGGAGTAGCTGTGTTATCTGTTGCTTTGCAATCAGATCCAGAGACCTTTTTTTCCCTTTGAAGGTGCTGGATAGTTGTGTTAGATGGGTCTAGCACTGAAAAAATTGGTCCGTGTTGGACCATCCCCGATTACCCGGAGTGGGTGTGCACGGCGGGGAGCCAGCAAGGACACTCCCCCTGGCACAGGCTGGGCCCCCCGCTCAGGGCGAGCGTGAGGGGGG
>NW_009920665.1:349-1306 GCF_000696875.1 Nestor notabilis
GAGCCATCAAGTCCACTCCTCCTGGCACAGGCTGGCCCCCTGCATCAGGACGAATGTGCGCAGGAAAAAGGAATCCAGCAGGGCCGCTCCTCCGGACACAGGCTGGCCCCCTGCACCAGGATGACTTGGCACTTTTTGGGATATAAAAGGCCCAGGGTCTGAGAAAGATAGAGAGAAGAGGGAGAGAGAAGGAGGCAGATCCAACTCCCTTTTATGGCTGACCTTACCTCCACAGGGACGCCTGCAAAATATGTGCCCACCACCCCGTTTTCTCTCAATGCACCTCGGAGCTGGCCTCCTGGTTGTTGAACAAAGGTGTAGGTTGGTAAGAATCTGTGGCTAATCTGTTCTTTGGTAGCCTTTAGCTCTTTCTCTTTTTGCCTAACATGGCATGTATTTAAAATAACGTAAGCTGAACCGAAGGATGTAAATTAGCTCCTTTGTACTATGGAGAGATGTAGACAATAAAATGTTGAAAAGAAAGCTTAATAAAGATCATTTTGTGCGGGCGGCATCTGTGTCATTTTTTTGCCTACATAGCTCATTTCAGCCGTACGTAGATAGTTTTTGTTTGGTGTCAGCACGATCAATTTTTATTGTCATGTCACGCCTAGATGGCAGGATAGTTGCTGTGGAGTGGGTTGCATTAGTATTGCAAGATTTGCAGTTAGAGTTAGGGTGTCAGGTTGCATTGTCAATGTAGAGCGGTTAAATTTAGGTTGAGGGTGTCAGGCTACAGGATTAGGGTTTAGGGGTTAGGGTTAGTGAGGGTTAGGGTTTAGGGCTAGTTTTAAGTTAGAGGTTAGGGTTTATGATTAGGGGCTTAGGCTTAGTCTGATATGAAGTTTATTACAAGATCTACAATAGATGTAAAATCCAGAGATATACCAAGCTACAAACTTAGAGAGAACTAAAGGCTACCAAAAATAGGTTAGTGTCCTGGGTTCAGCTACAGCA
>NW_009920666.1:0-272 GCF_000696875.1 Nestor notabilis
GAGAAAGGTGATGTGGTCTGCCTGGGTCTCTCAGTAAGGCAATGAAAGAGACTGGAAAAGTGAGATATTCTCAAGTCCAGGCCAGGTGTCAGGATTTGCTGGCTTTTTTGCCATCGGGATATTCGATAGGCAGCCGAGAGCATCTTGGGGTAAGATGTCAGAGGCCTATCAGAGAATCAGCTTCATTAATATTTCTATTAATGAATTTTCAATTTCTATTAATGAATTTTCAATTTCCATCTGGAAAAATGGAAAGAATGGAAATCAAAGTC
>NW_009920666.1:310-5673 GCF_000696875.1 Nestor notabilis
CAGTGACAGAGCTAGTGCACATTCGTACAAATTAAAAGTAGAAAAGGAAAAAGAGTATTAGCTCAAAGTTTGCAGTTTTGTTTTGTATTTGGGGATATCAGGGATGTTTACATATTTACCAATTGATCTCTCTGGCTTGTTCCTTCTTCCTTCTCCCAGAGGTACCCAAAACAGAGAAGAACTTTGAGGAGAGACTGATTTTGAAGGCATTCCTACTGAAGTTTGTGAATTCTTATGCACCAATTTTTTACGTTGCCTTTTTTAAAGGAAGGTAGGTTAAATATCTTTTAGGTATAAATATCTATTTATGTATATAGATATTTATGTATATATATGTCTATATTAGTGGATCTGTGTTTAAAAATAGGCAAAAAGGACTACAAGTCTGGGACTGGTCACCTTCACCAGCTATGAAAAAATATCATAAACAAGCATGTCTAAAGCTTGCTTTTTAACGGTGGGGCTTGATGACTACTGTTGTGTCTCTATTCTAAGTAGAACATTGCTATGAAATGCAACAGTTTCAGTTTTCTTTCTAAAATAGGAAAAATCCACACCTCAGAAAATAAAAAAAGTGTTGCATTTATGAGTGAACAGTAATACATACAGGTCTTCATTTTCCGCATTTTAGCAAATCTTTCTTGAAGCATCATTTAGCAAAGAAAAATTTTCCTGTTTCATTTTGAATCGTGGAACTACATTATTACTTTCTGAACATTTTGCACTATGTGCCTGTATCAAGTTAAATTAAGAAATAGTTATAGTCAACTGGAAGTCGCATGTTTTGGCAAATGAACTGATTGACCAAAAATCTAATTCAGCTGTCCTGTTAAATAGGTGTGACTTCCTATGGGTTCAGGATCATTGTCTTTTGGGACCCACTTATCCACAGTATAACACATGCTTTTGAATGCGAAGTTTAAAATGATTGTTTGCTAAAACTTTGGCAAAAATGTTTAAAGTATCCTCTGGATTCTGTTTCATACTATTTTTCTGTTCCTTTTGGGGACTGTAAAGTTTGTTAATCTATACTCTTCAATAGTCCTACTCAGCATTGTTGATTAAAGAATTAATGATACAGTTTACTAGCAGTTGTTAATATTCTAAAACATTAATGAAAAATATGGCCAATTTCTTTCTTTTTTAACCATATTTTTGTGTTGTATGTTTATAATAAGATCAACCTCACTGTTTCTCCCTGTGTAGTCAAGAGAGCCTTGACAGTGCATAGATGTGTAAATAATTCCATTTAGGGCATTACTCAGATACAATAGCATGTGAGGTAGGATATATATTCACAGTTTTCTTTGTGATTTCAATCGAGAGAAGGATATTATTATTATTATTCAGCACTGAAAAATACTTCATTAAAATTATTTCATCAAGATGTAGTGAAAAAACATTTGTAGAGTACTACTACTTCAAAATAATTTTAAATAATTGAAGCTGAATAGGTTTGAGTCTTAAAATTCATGTTGAAGTAACTATTTGTGAAATTTATTTTAGCTAATATGTATGAACAGTTTTGTTGTTAAAGTTAACTTTGTCCTATTTTTATATTATTTCATGTATTGTTATTGCTTTCAGATTTGTTGGCCGGCCTGGACGTTATGTATATGTGTTTGATAGTTATCGAATGGAAGAAGTAAGTACATATGAAATTCAAGAGGAAAAATCCTTAACAAAAAGATATGTGTACAGCATGTTTCACTGAAGTCCAGACAATGAGAAAAAATAGAAAATATATTAAGACAAGATGCTAAATCTTCCACATGAATAGAAAACCCTCAAATTTTCCATCTGAGGCACTTCTATGTACTTTCTTTCTGCAGTTTTGGGTAATTCATGGTCTTTCTTAGGTGAAGCTTCACCATTTCTATACTTTACAACTGGTCACTAAGGCACAAACATTACGTGATTTGAATGATGCCCGTGGGAAACCTATGGCAGAGTATGTCTTATCACACTGTAGGTCACTAGAAGCCTAGCAATTTAATAGCCTAAAAAGCTATAGCCATTTTGTGCTAAATTTGTAAACACTTTTTTTTTTTTTAACTTTTTTTTTTCCTCAAAATTCCTTCTAACTGCTGTGGGTATTCCCTTGAAAATCAATTGACATACTAACGGCTTTACAATAAAGCTTATGCATACGTCTTTGCAAGATTGAAGACTTTCTTCTCTCTTGGGAGACATCAGGTTGGAAGAGTATTGGTGATACTGCATTATGTTTATTACATTGATTATATAGTAAATATTTAAAAGGAAATATAGTAGCCCCAGGGCACAGCAAGTTATTTCAGAGCTCTGCACATTTTCCATAATGCAGTTTTATGAGTAGAGATGAAATACCTTGTTAAGCATAGAATTGAAATGATCGACAAGCTCCATGCTCCTGTGCAAATTGGTGGCAAGGGCAATGGGCACATATAGACATCAGTGTGTCTCCCAAGTGTGTACTTTTAAATTAATATTTTTAATCCCTTCACACTTTATGGTTTTGTTTAATTACAGTGTGCTCCAGGAGGATGTTTGATGGAACTCTGTATTCAGCTGAGCATCATTATGCTCGGAAAACAACTGATTCAAAACAATCTGTTTGAAATTGGAATCCCGTACGTATCCCAGCTTCTCCATTACCATGCGTTACTCCTGTGACACAGTAAATTAAAGGCTTGATCCTTATTCAGCTGGATGGGACTTTTGCCACTGCCTTCAGTGGGTTCTAATTGAACGTGATGATAAATCACATTTTTGGTTGTGGTGAAATGATCTGGCTGTATTTTATGTTGAATAATTGGCTATATCTATAGTAAATGGCTTGAAGAAAGTGATTGAATATATTAAATAATTGATCTAAATTAATTTTAGAAACCTGGGAAAACAGGCAAGATATGATAGATCTCTTGGGAAGTTTTAGAGAAGCTTTCAGGGTAGCAGTACCAAATACAAATTAGTATAAAGTGGAGGAGAAATGGCATGGAGAAAAGCAATAGCTCCTAAAAGATGTTAAAATGTATCACTTGGTCTGTGACTATGCTATGGGTTTACAGATAAAGCCCACACATTTCTAAGGTGCCTGTATGTCAGTATGTCACTGTATGATGCAGGAGCTAGAGTATGGGAGAGATGCTGACATGCTGCTCAGAGCCTGTTTGCCACGAGTTGCACTGCACAATGTCCTCTGCTCCCAATACAGGAAGAAATCTCTCGTGGTCTGTCTCCATGTCAAGGAGATCTTCAGGCACTGAG
Source organism: Nestor notabilis (assembly GCF_000696875.1). Lineage (NCBI taxonomy): Eukaryota > Metazoa > Chordata > Aves > Psittaciformes > Psittacidae > Nestor > Nestor notabilis. The sequence continues at coordinate 3,560 of NW_009920666.1, forward strand.
AATCCACTGAGAATGCCCTGCTCTCCTGCCTCCTGGGAGGCTTGCTCTTGTTTCTGTTGACTGAATCATCCTTGCTGGTGGCAGTGGTCTGTGAAATGTACTAGATGAAGAGTCTGGCTTAGACACAAGCCTCGGCTTCACTGAAGTTAGTCAGAATCTTCAGCTCTGGTGTCAGTAGCTTTTGGATTACATCCCTAAGGAAGGCCTTGAAGATGCTAGAAACAAAGATGAGTGATGCTTGAAAGATTATGAAATATTTTTTATATAAGCCCTTTTCCTCCCTTTTCCTAGCAAGAAGTAATTTAAATAGAGAGCAAAATTTCCCAAACAAATCAGATGTGGGTTATGGATGGTTTCATTATTCTTGTGTCAAAGTTCAATAGGGAGGCCTGTTTTCTGTCTGCATCTCGTTGAGTTTACAGTTTATTTTGAGAAAAGGGTGGTAAATCATTCCCAAAATATCTGACATGTTGAAGGCTTAAAGCTTTCTCAGTGTAAACCTGGTGTGATTTTTTTCCCCCCATCTTCCAAAAACTTACTGCTACTGGCCTTTTTTAACTGTGATTTTATGATGTTAGAAATACTGTATTTATTATTTTTGACTCATGAAAGCAGAGGCTGATCCAGTCCAAACAGAAAATTCCTGTTACATTAGTTCTCGAATCCCTCACTACAACTCTTGGTGCAAGAATGTGACAATTTCATCCCATTTTTCTCCATCATTTCTGCTCCCCTACTCTTCTGCCAACAACCTATGGTGGCCTGAATTTTTAAAACTGAGTAACTGTTTAAAAGCAAGCATACTTTCATTCTCTCCTTCCCACTGAAATACCTCATTTTAGTCACAATGCGATCTTTTCATCTTGAATCCCTTTGTTTGTTTGCATTACAAGAAAATCACATGCATGTCTGTAGGGTTCACTGGACCTGTTATCACCAGAAGAAACACTGTGTTTTACTGAACACTTAAGTTAATTAAATCAGAGTTAGCTATCTATTTCTGCATGGCTACTCTCCTGGTTTGGACTAGACCCTTAATGGTACTCATCTGCCCCACATACACAGGCACACAGGCACACTGATCATCCAGATTTTCAGAAGGTTGTGGATAGGTCTGCCAGACACACATGATTTCAGACCAGTAGGGACTCCAAACATGCATGTGTTGCACAAGTAGTAGTTCTGTGTCTCACACATAATCTATGTCTATACATGCTGTTATTAGGTGATGTGACAGATGTCACATCATAAAGATACCCTCACTCTGTGCCTTCCAGCCTTCTTGTCTAGCTTCTTATCTGGCTTCTTTTCTGGCAGCGGTGAATGCTCCATCCCTGGCAGTGTTCAAGGCCAGGTTGGACAGAGCCTTGGGTGACATGGTCTAGTGTGAGGCATCCCTGCCCATGGCAGAGGGGTTAGAACTAGATGATCTTAAGGTCCTTTCCAACCCAAACCATTCTACAATTCTGTGATTCCTACTGCATCCTATTCTCTCTCTTCTGCTACCTGTTTTCCTTGGTAATCTCTTACAGTCCACTCATCTCCTCTGTCAGATCACCCTATTTCTACCAGTAAGTTTTTATTTTCCATTCCAAGATACCTCTGTCTTCATCACGCCCCTGTTGTATTTTCCAGTGTCTACTTCTGCACAGGCTATGCACTGTGGTGAACAGTCCTCCAGTGGCAGAAAGACAGATCAATCTTTTCTATGTCCAGTTTCAGCAGCTGCGCTTTTTCTCTCCCCTTGCCTTGTGTCTCCTTGGAGGGTATGAGAAAGCGAGTAACAGACTCTTCCACTGGCTCCCTGTGTATTCACTGAGGACAGAGTACAAGTGCTGCAATCAACCTTAGCCATATGGAGAGGCAGAGGGGACTATCATAAATGGTGATTTCTTCTTCAGAATCTGAACTGTCCTCTATATGCTTGTAACATGGAAGTATCTCTCTGCTAAGTTATATGATGACTCAGATTGAAAGAGGTTTTTTCCTTATTGAAATCTTGGGATTTCAGGATTATTTTCAGAAAACCTGCTGATTTCATTCACCATAAAACCAAAGGAATTTGAATTGCTTTGCAGAACATCACAAAGCCTTACTCCCATTTGCTGTCTCTT
>NW_009920666.1:5704-16706 GCF_000696875.1 Nestor notabilis
AAAAACATACTACTAAGTAGATGGGAGACTGAATTTATAAGCAGCAGTCATCCATTATGTCTGTAGCACACTGTTGTTGCAGCAATTGGGAACCATAATTCAGTGTCTTCATTCTGGATTATTCACAGTCAATGCTAGCCGAGGAATTGGAGAGTTAAACTTCAGAGGGCAGCCCTGCATTGTTTGGCATCATGGGGACACATGTTATTTGCTTTGTGCTTTCCTTCAACGTTTCTGGAGAAACTGCTGCACAGCTATGACAGATGTAATTTGCTGGTCTTCTAAACCTTTCTGTGACTTCTTTTTAAATTTCTGCACCCAGGAATATGAAAACAGCTAGGTAAATGCAACACCAGTTGAATTATGGAAAACTAAGCCTTCTTGAATTGAAATGTGTGCTTTGTGGGGCTGGAATTCATAAGTTTAACAGATGTAAATATGCCACAGTTCACTCAGATGTGTCACATACCATAATTCTCTTACTGTTGCCACAGGAACTGATCCTAAAAGGCTGCAGGGCTTGAGAGCCTTAACCTTTTTTTCAGTTCTGTTTCTCTGAACTTATTGAAAAAAATCCATATGGTTATTTTATTACTCTCTGTCTTTGACCTTGGTGCTAAACCCTTTAGGGTGAAATCCTGGCCCTATAGAAGTTAATGGCAAAACTCCCTTTGACTTCTGTGGAGCCATGAATTTGGCCTTTTTATTCAGCATCACTTAGTTTAAAATGCATTTGACTATGCTGGACAAGAATGCCAAGAGTTAATAAAAATCAGTTTAAAGACACCCTTTCATAGCTACTATCCCCTGTGTCGCTTTTCACTTTTAATATATTGCTGTTATTTAATGGGGTTGGGGGGTTTCAGAGTTTGTTGATTTTGTTTTTTCTTTTCTTTCCTGTTTTTTGGTCATTGTTTTCTTCTGTTAGAGAAACTGAAAATCCCAAACACAACTTAAACTTCCATAGAAGCCAGGAGGTCTGAATGTGCTGTGGAACCAAATGAGATATTAAAGTCCCTTCATTCTCCTCCTGAATCCTTTTTGTACTGCCTGTGTGTGAATATGAGGTCTCTCCCTGTGCGAACAAACTGCAGGAATATGAGGGAAGAAAAGCCTGGACCTTCAGTATGCCATTCACATCAAACAAAATTATACTCAAGAGCACAAGAGTCTGAGCCAATTCACTTCCTTTTCTCTAGATACAAGTGTCCAGCTACTCAGTCTTTTCAGTCTAGTTTTCTCCCTTTACCCTTTTCTATCATGCTACAAAGGCAAAAATGCCAACAGGAAGGACAGCCTTAAAACCCACTTGATATAAATCATTCATCCCCAGCAGCTGGATTTTAGGGGTTTTCTGTCTTTTCATATAGTTTATTTGCATCTCTTTCTAGCAAGTGTTGCATTGCAGTACTTCAAATCCAGACCTTGTTGACTGTCACAGGTGATCTGCCTTGCAGTACCCAAGAGCATTTGGTGACTGAGAGTTTTGAGAAACTGGTGGACTGATCCTCAGTTCCAATCTTTCTGGCAGGCTGGGGTGGAGATGCACCGTGAGGACTGCATAGCCACTGGAGACCCACAGACTTGTGCCTCTGTCTTATTTCAGCCTGCCCCCAGCTGCCCTTCCTCTCCAACCTCTATACTTTCTACTCTGTCTCACTGAACAAATTTCTCATTTTTCTCAGGTCATCATCATGTCTTCCCCTAGATACCCCAAATCCTGGTACTTCTTTTTACTGTATAGACAGAGCAACTGTTCAGTCATCTCTCTGATTTATTTTTTTTTTTAAAGGAGGCTTGTGCAAGTGCACCATGTGCTTCTTTTCCTCATCTTTTTTATCAAAACCTCACGGATTCTTCAGGGGCTGGGCATTTTCCTGTAGCAATTTTATGCTCTCTTCAGAAGCTGGTTACTTTGCATAATACCATGCTTATTAGTTATATTAGGAATTATGAACAGCATAATTAAACCACCTCCTATTTAACACAACAATTTGGTGCCAATCCCTTGAGAGAAACTGCAGAGTCATTTTTAACTGCTCTAGGCATAGCCTTCTGACAAAAACCTGTTCATTTTCTTTCTCCCTGATCCTACATTCCTTCTTTTCCATGCTGTTCAGTCTCCTTAAGAATGTATGTTGCTTTTTAATATTGGCTGACAAAACAATCAGAAATAATGGCTAATCTATAGTATTCTCTGTCCAGATTCATACACTACTTGTGAGGTCATGAAACCTTGCTGCATGTGCTTCTTCAGTACAAAGCTTCTTGGAGACTCACCCTGAATGAGCAATCCTACCTCTTTCTCACCGATGGGGCTGCCTGGCATGCAGAAAGCGGAAGCTAAAATAGCTCTTGATTATTATTGTCTGTCAACTTTGTTTAAAAATGTTGATCTGAGGAATTAAAAAACAGGTTTCACACAAGTGCATTTAAAAAGCTTACTTAGTTTTAATAACACAATCATATGTGCAGCTATAAAGTTCTGCAAAACTCATTTTCATTGCCCTACTGCTGTATAGCTGGAGAATAACACTGCAAATCCCTGTTTTCTCTTCCTTTAACTTTCTGACACATTTCTGCTTGGTCTCAAACTTCACATGCTTGGATATGACACACAGGTAGTTGGTTTTTTTTGGTGGAATATTTGAAAGAAATCATTTGGCTTGCTTTCAGCTAGTTGATCCTTAAAAAAAATGACATAAATATAAAAATAAGAACACTGCTCAAAGCTTAACTCAAAATAGTTAAAGGTGCCACTCCTGATGCCTGACTTACAGATAGGCAGATGAGAAATTAAAAATTATTACAGAACCCTGGATTTAGTGAATTCCTAAATAAACATGAAAAACAACTAGTGTTTTAGTTACTGGGTTCTCAGGGGAGTTAAGTGTATGCATTAAACTCCGTAACTTGACTCCATGGTGCTCTAACCAGAGGATTAGATCACACATGTGTAGATTTCACATCTAAACACACCCAAACTTTATCTCAGCTGCTGCACAGTGACAGCAAGATGCACCTCAATCCCATCTGGCCATGGAAAAGCGAGTGACATTTATAGCACATAGCTGGAACAGAAATCAGAAACAGCACTGTCTTTAACTTATAGTTCATTGTCCTCTGAGAGTCCCTCACATTAGGAAATTAATTGGGAAATGCTGGAAGAGCATACTGGGAATTCTTTGGTTGTTTTAAATCCTGCCCCCAGTCTCCTACCCTCTGAATACTATATCACCTCTGTCACTGACAAGTTCTCTTGATTATCATAAAAGTGGGAAGGGGGGAGGGGAATTTTACTGTCTTGAAATGGCTGAGTTTGAATGATGTCAGCGGTAAATGACTTTGTAAGGATCTGTCTAATTCTTTCTTGTGAAGTATTTTAAAACTCCCTGCCCTGTTATTAAAACTGTGTAAACTGAATGTTCTGGGTGCTGAAAGTATTTGGTTAGCCCCATTGTACCCGGCTATTGCCAAAGCACTGAGAATATTACTTTCAGATATATGCTTTAGCTGCACTTGTCGCAAAAGCTGCAGTTACCTCTTGATTCTTGCAGGTTTTTGATCCTGGCACTGTCAGGACCTGATGCAATCTAGGTCTGTTTTAAGAGTGCCAATCCCCATTTCCTCCATACAAGTGACGAAATTGAATTGGTAAACACTGGTCAGTGTAGAATTTCTGCAGCCACTGTGTTCATTTCCAGGCTGCAACAGGGCCTTGTGCTATGTGGTGACACAGTGTTCCTGTGTGGCTCAGTGTATATTCGGGAACAAAGCAATAAACCTACCCAGAAAAGGCTTTACTGTGTTTGCCAGCTAGCCTTGCCCTGCTACTTAAGTTAGGATCTGAGAAAGTGGTTCTGCTTAGCTGGAAGTACAAATGAAAACCACTACCCCACACAATCCTGTCTCTAGGCCACACACCTCCAGTTCAAAGGATTTATCACAAGCTGTGGGGGAAATGTTTGTGGGAGAGCCCTGCTTACACTGTTGGCAAAACATTGCTGGGATTAGTCTGGATTTTCACTCATATGGCACATATGTGAGGAACTATAAAATAATGTCATGCATATTTGTGAAAGGTAAATTTAATCTGCAAAAGGAAGACATGCAGTAAGTATAAATATTGATGTTTTATACTATTTCACTGTATTTTACTTCCTTGATTTTGAAGAAATATCTCAATCTATTACATTTTTTTCCATGGGAATTTTTTAATGTGTAAAATAGCATGAAGATATTGATGCATATGCATTTAAAATGTCATTTCTGGGAGGGCACTGGGAAAACTTTTCTTTTAGAGATAGATTCATTCTACTCTAGGAATTTACTACTTAAGAAACGCAGGTATTTGTCAGGGTTGTGAAATATCTATCCCCATTTCAGTGGGACAGTGGTTGATACTACTATTCATGCTGAGATCCAAAGGAATACTTGCACAAATAATTGCTCACCCATGTGAGTAATTTATAGTCTGGCCAAAATGAACTATGTTATTGTAAAATGTGGTCAAAATAAGAAACTCTGATACAGCCTTTTCTGATATAAAGGAGGTGAGAGACATAACTGATCTGTATTTACTTAAATGGTTTTGCTTTTCTGCTTCAGAGGCAGTGAAAACTCACCAGCAGAGTTGGGTTTGCAAGATAGTCAGGGGTTTCCAAGTCTCACAATACAGTGAGGCTTGGTTTTCTGGTAGCTCAGTGTTCCACCTTTATACACACTGGGACATGTCTGAAGGAAAATTCAGAACCTCTAAAACTCTTATGAGAAATCTCTGAAGAAAGATTATATGGTTGTGCAAGTAAAGCATCTACCTCACGGTGAAGTACATTTTTCAGGGTATATATAGATGTGCATGATTTGCCTTGTATACAATCCGTAAGCTCTCAGGAAAAATAATTCAGAAATACAAAATTTTCACATAAGCATTCAACAAATGTTTCAGGTTTTATGTTAGGAGTTACAGAATTGTGTAGTTTCCAGTGGTTTCCAGTGAATCCCACTTCTTCCCCAGTGAGTTCTGGTGAGGGTTGCATTATGGAGTATTGTAGAGGTTGTTACTGCACATATCCCAAGTGACACTTTTCTAGCACAAATTTGTTACTGAATCCAAAGTGACTAAGGTAGGGTTTCTGTTTGTACTGACAGGAATGGTACACCTCTCTGAGACCAAATTCTGCTGACCTTGCTGAAACTCTCTTGTGAATCCGATTCTTTGTGTTACTTTAAACTCTGTTTGCACTTTATGTAGAAGCAAGGAGATTGCATTTCTCCGGGATGAAAGGCCTTTAGTAAAATTAGACATTGCTTATACTTAACATTTCATTGGTACATATTTTATTGTCTTTATTAGCTGTAACATCATTTTAATTGGAGAGTACTTCCCCTTTAAATTTCCACAAGCAGCATTTTTTTTTTATCTATTTAGATAAACTCAGGTATATGTGCTTGTGACAGGAGAGCACTGGGATTGAAGAGCTGCAGGTGTTTTCTGGTGGTCACAGGGCTGGCTTTAAGTCAATAATATGCTTTTTTGGAGCCCTAAGAGGCTTTAGACCTATCGTATCTTGAAGGCACTTCTTTTTTTGGTGCTGCAGATTTACTAGCAGAGATGTTTATATCTTTTTGCTTTGAACAACACGCAGGTTTCATGCTTAAAATATTCATAAGTCTGCCAGGGTTAGGAATGAGTACATTCCTGCACCCCCTTTGGCAAAATGTCTGGTCATTTTGTCCTTAAAAGTATACTATATTGGAAGTTCCCAAGCTTCGTGGTGAGAGAAAAATTTGCTTGTGCTAGATATGTTATGAAAATATCACATTATCTTCTGGTATATTGTTTGTTTCTTCCTTTCTTTCTTAAGGCAGAAGTGCTCAGTGTGTTGGTTTTGAGTGTATTACTTATTACCAATATTTAGGCCCAAGGTGCTTGAGCTTCAGGAAGATGTCCATTCAATACGTATCTAGAGAGAAACAGTTATTAAAAAGTACTGGGTTCAACACCATTATGCTGTTGTAACTTTCCTCTTGACACAGGAACATAGGAACTCCTAACTCCAGCAGCCTGTCGCCTGGCAATTAGCAACATCAGAGCTTTAGAGGATGGTGTAGACTAAGCCTATGGGATACCAAAGTAACATGATACATATTTTGTGTTGCTGTGCAAAGACTTGGGCCAAATCTTGTAGGGTTAAAAAATAAAAGGACTTGATTCAATCTAAACTTTTGTTTGTCAGGAAGCTAAAGAAGCTCTTCAGGAAGCTGAAGGATGAAAGAACCGAGCCAAAGGAAATGGACACCAACCGGTCAAAGGACCCTCAGCAATGGGATCTCGACTACACTTTGGAACCTTTCACTGGGCTGACTCCAGAATACATGGAAATGAGTAAGTTTTCCAAATTCCCTTTCCCTTTCTGCGATAGCCATATCTTTACATGACCAATCACCGTATTTTATACGATTGCGTATCATAAATTGGCATGATAAAGGGGGAGAAATAACAAAACAGTTTAGTTTGCAGAAATTATATGCAAGGTAGCAGGGCTGTGAGACTACCACATCACCAGCATAACAGCAATGATGAGTCCTGGTATCTGTTTAATACTTATACTGTGAGAGTTCAGTGTTCCCAGCTGAGAAAAGTGCATAGGAACCATTCAGCCACAGAAGCACAGGATAGCTAAGGTTGGAAGGGATGTTTGGAGATCATCTAGTCCAAAACCTCTTGCTCAAAGCAGGTTCAGTCAGAGCAGGTTGCTTAGGGACTTGTCCAGTTGAGTTTTAAATATTTCCAGGGATGGAGACTCTACAAGCATCCTGTGCAACCTGCTCTAGTATTTGTTCACGCTTACAGTAAAAAATTTTTCTTACATTAAATTGCATTTCCTATATTTCAATTTGTGCCCTTTGCCTCTTGTCCTTTCAATAGACAGCCTTGAGAAGAGTCTAATTCTGTCTTCTTTAATCCACCCTAGATTGGTACAATCCCTCTGAGCCTCCTCTTCTTGTAGTAGAACAATCCCAACTTTCTCAGTTTCTCCTTGTACATCAGGTCCTCCAATCCCTCAGTCTTCTTAGTGGCTCCTCACTAGATGCACTGCAATATGTCCATGTCTTTCTTTTACTGGGGAGCACAGAACTGGAAAAAGCACTCCAGGTGTGGTCACAGTAGTGCTGAGTAGAGAGGAAGGATTCCCTCTTTTGGCCTGCTGTCAGTGTTCTTCCTAATGCACCCCAGAAGGCCACTGGGCTTTGTAGCTATGGCATACTGCTCGTTCATATTCAACATGCTATCCAACAGGACGCCAGTCATTTCCCTCTCAACTGTTTTAACTCACCTTAGGATCTGGCTATGTGTTGCAGCCTCTACTACTCTATTCCCTTCTGCACATGATGATACTTTGTTGGAAAATTCTCCTTTAGATTTGATTTTTTTCCACACATTACTTCAGCCTGAAATTATTTTTCCTCCTGGAAACTTTAAGCAAGATTTTTTGCAATTTTTGAGTTAAACAATGATAAAAAATTATAGATATTTCCCCTTGTAAATATTTTGATATGTTTTTATGCTCAGGCATAACTCAAAAATGTCTGCACTTCAACATCCAAAATTTCCTGGTTAGCTAGTTCTCTCTAAGGACAAGGACCTTTAGTTATTGCTAATAAACAAACAGAATAAATACAACCATTTATAAATATTTAATTTCTTGACCTTGCACATCTGTGGTAGTTGATCTTATTAATTCTGGGAACTAGAGCACATGATCAGTTGCAGCATGAATGGCTAATTACAGCGAAAGCCACTGGTAGGTTAAGGAAGAATCAGACTTCTTCCCAGTATATAACAGGCCAGAGACTGCTCAGTATGCTCTGTGATAACAGAGGTGTGGCTGACTGATACAGAAGCATGAGGGAGCCTTGAGTGTGTTATGAACTAAAATATTCCACCTTCCAAATATTACATGCTGGTACTTTTTTTCTAATTGTAGTTGAACCTAATTAAAGTGTTCAGGTGTGGGAGGAAATTCCTGTTGCATCTGAGATGATGCTCCCACCCTGATTTGAGATCTGTGTTGGAGATTACCCTTGATTCATCGATAAGGACACCACTTGGATGCAAAGGCTTGTATTGTTGGAATGACGTGTAGTATCAGGGTCTAAGCTACGGATGTTATAAATCACTGGACACTAAGCCTGTATTTTAGATTAGTCCCTTGTGCCTGGATCATAAACAGTGTCGACTGCCTCAATCTGTAGTCATTCACGGATAATGAGATAGACGCCCTGCAAACGAATGGATGAATTACTAATCTAAACATTTGTTTACAACCAGAGAATTAGCTTCTCAAGTGAAGAGACCAGATCACTGAGCCTTGTAGTGTGCCACAGCGAGCTGTGCCCTACCCGTGGGATAAAAGACAAATGTGCAGCAAATGAAACCCAAGCCGCACCTCCCCAGCCCGCTTGTTGCCTGGGGTCCATATCACTGCACTCAGCTGTCAGATTCACTGTGGAGTGACTCAGACCACCCACGTTGGCAGGAAGCACTTGATACAGCTCAGCACTGAACCTGTCAGCTGAGATTGTTGTGAAGGGCATCAAGCTGAAATGGTGAGGCAAGAGGCAGTTACACAGCTTATTTACCTATTTTTCTAAATTTGATTTGAGAGGGGGAGGGAAGGGAAACAATGCAGCAAGTGCAAAGGAAGCTATTTTTTTTTTTCACTGAATTGCTTAAAAAAGGCAGAGTGACTAGAATGTAAGAAGAGGTATGATGCTAAGTAGGAAAAATCTGACTGCTGTTTCAGAACTTAGTTCCTAATCTTCACACTGATTTAGTCAGGCATGCTCCCACTGGTATCAGTGGCTATCTGCTCAACCACGAATGAAGCAGCTGAATAAGAAACTGCAGCCTTTGGGTTCCCCAGTCCAAATGGTGATGGGGTTTCATGCAGAAACAGGCATAGATCCATGTGTGAATATTCGCTGCATTTAGGTTTATCCTGCCAGGGTGCTCCTCCTTTTAAGGATGGTTGGCATCTTTAAGACTACACAGAGACTTTTGACTCTGGGTCTACCATTCTCTAGGTTGTAACCTAATCAGAGGCAGTCCTTGCCTTTTGCACCTATACAGTCTCGTCGACTGATTTCTATCAAAAGGGTTGACATGTGTCCTTTCTGATGGAAACCTGGAGTCTGGCCCACTCTTCAAGTGGCAAATCATATTTTCTCTTTGCATTCCCTTATTAAACAGATTAGCCCTAGTAAGTCACCATGTGTCTGAGGGATAGTGTTTGAACTGATCTCAGGATGTGTTCTGTAGTATGATATGCCACAATTAAAGGAGTTTTTTATGATAACTATCCTACTTCAATGGCCATTTGGAGGTTGGAATTAGATGAAATTGAGGTCCTTTCCAACACTAATCATTCAATGATTCTATGATTTCACAGCTGCTGAGATTTCCTTTAGTTCTGATTTCTTATACTAGGAAGCCTGAAGCCTTGGAGAGATCAGAAAGGCCTATCCACTGTGTCATGACCACCCGCACGAGGAAGAAAAGATGGGTTGTAGTTGTAGGGGACTCCCTTCTGCAGGGACCAAGGGTCCAATATACCAGAGAGAACCCCCTTTTAGGAATGTCTGCCGCTTCCCTGGGGCCCAGGTTAAGGACATCACTAGGGAACTTCCTAAGCAGGTGTGACCCTCAGACTATTATCCATTACTGCTCAAGGGTGGTGATGAAACTACAATGCATAGTCCAAAGTGGTCAAAAGAGGGCTTTGGGATGTTTGGTAAGGGAATCTGGAGCGTAGGTTATTTTTAATTCTACCCTTCCAGTTGCAGGCAGTGACATTGAAAGAAACAGATGGACACAGTCTGTTAATACATGTTAATAACCCCAGCCACGGCTCTGTGGCTGGTGTCACCACTGCACTTTTGGGTTTTTCAATAATGGGATGGCCTAGATGGCACCAGGCTTACTGGCATCAGATCAAATTCACCTTTCTCAAAGGGCAAGATGGTCTTTGCTCATGAGCTAGTGGGGCTCCTTGTCAGACCTTTAAATTAGCTCTTGACAAGCTTTGGCATAACACACCAGGGTTAGAGGGATAGGGTGCTAATGAGGTCCCTTAGCCTGTTGCTCTGAGATGTACTGACTACGCTGGAGCATGCTTGAAGTCTTATGGAGATGAGCCAGGGCCTCCTGAAATAATAGGAGCCAACAGGGAAAAACATCAGTGAAACACCTCAAAGGAATTAAGAAGTGTTCCTCTAAGAAGGTGAGTCAGCTGGCAGCCTGTCTGAAGTGCCTTTACACCAACATGTGCAGCATGAGCAACAAACAGGAGGAGTTGGTTGCTCAACTAATGATGCTGATGGAAAGCTATGACCTACTTACTTAAACTTGGCGAGATGAGTCCCGTGACTGGAGTGTGGCTATTGACGGCTACAGACTGTTCTGTAGGGATGGGTGAGGAAGAGAAGTGGAGGTGTTGCCCCCTACATCAAGAAATGGATAGAGAGTGAATAGCTGCCTCTGAAGAATAGTCACAAGCAGATCGAAAGCTTATGGGTAAGAGTTAGAGATGGAGCCAACAAAGGGAACTTTGAGGTTGGCGTCTACTACAGGCCACCCGATCAAGGGAAAATTCTTGATGAAGCCTTCTTACTCCAGCTACAAAACACATCACATTTATAGGCTCTTGTCTTGCTGGGGGGTATCATCCACCCTGATATCTGCTGGAAAAGTATCACAGTGAGCTGTATGCAATCCAGAAGGCTCCTGGAAAGCTGTTTTCCCTTTGAAGGTGCTGGATAATGTTAAGCAGGGCTCTGTAGGCATAGGCCAAGCCCCAGCACGTTGCCGCCATTTGTCCCTCTCTGGTATAACCAGGACTACAGCACATCTTGTTCAAGTGGTTTACTAGTTTTTCTGGTTTTTGCACTTGTTCAGTGGTGAGGTTCCAAAGCACTGGAGGGGCCCACTGGCCTAGAT
>NW_009920666.1:16737-21533 GCF_000696875.1 Nestor notabilis
CGCCCCCTTTTTCCCCCCCCCCCCCCGCCACTCATGACTGTCCAGCCTCAGGGAAAATCTCTTGGTGGTCCTCCTATATCATCTTCTAACCCTAGACCAGATTTGAACCCAGTACTGCTTAACTTTCAAGACCAGATGAAATAGGGTGTTTCCAGGGTGGGATGGCTGTGAGTAAAACACACTCCGTATGTGTGCCAACATGCTGATTCCCAGCACAATCAGCAGGCAGGTCTCAAGGGTATTCAAAGGCCATCCAAAACCTTCAGAGCTCTCAAATGCTGCTGTAAATAGACTGGTGAGAGAACTGGGGCTGTAAGGGAATGCCTCGTTCATAGGTTGCCCCCCCGAGGAGAAAAAAAAAGATATGCAATTGCTAAAAAATTTCATTATGTATGTCCCAAAATATATGGGTGATGACCACGCTGGGAACGCAAGCCAGACCAGTTTCATGATCAATGAGTCTATTGTATTACAAGTCATTACTATGAAGTACAGTGAAACAAGAACCTTAGCCCAGGCCCCCCAGCCGATAAACACTAAACCAGCAAATACTGGCTGTAAGTAAGGTACAACATACTGAAACTCTGAGATCAAGCGCAACAACTCTGAGAGCCAATAAATCAGCATTGTGATGAGTAACCGTTAATCTGAAACAATGAATGTTTATCACAAATATGATTAGACACTCTCTGGTCAGATCTGTCGTTATCTCAACCCTTTGTGCCCCACGCTGGGCGCCACAAGAAACTGTTGTGGTTTAAGCCCAGCAGGTAACTCAGAATCATGCAGCCCTTGCTCACTCCCCTTACTTCTTCTTCCCCCTGCTCCCAGAGGGATGGGGAGGAGAATTAGAAGAATTTAACTCCCACGGGTTGGGGTAAGAGCAGTCCAGTAACTAAAGTACAATAGAAACCACTACTGCTACCAATAATAATAATAATGATAAGAGAAATAACAAGGGGAGAGGACACAACCGCTCACCACCCGCCGACCGATACCCAGCCTGACCCGAGCAGCGATCTGGGCCTTTTGGGTGACTCCCCCCAGTTTATATACTGGGCATGACGTGCTGTGTTCTGGAATGCCCCTTTGGCCAGTTTGAGTCAGGTGTCCTGCCTCTGCTTCCTCCTGGCTTCCCCTCCTCTCTGGCAGAGCATGAGACTGAGAAAGTCCTTGGTCAGAGTAAACATTACTGAGCAACAACTAAAAACATCGGTGTTATCAGCATTGTTCCCAGACTGAAAGTCAAAAAACACAGCAGTGCACCAGCTACTAAGAAGGAGAAAAAATGACTGCTGTAGCTGAACCCAGGACAAAAGCATTGAGGATAAATTCTTGAGCCAGGTTGCCCACAGAGGTGGTAGATGCCCCATCCCTGGAAACATTCAAGGCCAGGTTAGACAGGGCTCTGAGCAACTTGATCTAGTTGAAGATGTCCCTGCTAGTTGCAGGAGAGTTGGACTAGATGACTTCAAAGGTTGCTTCCAATCTAAACCATTCTGTGGCTCTATGATTCTATGATTTAGTTTTAAAAAACCCAAAGCCTGCAAGTCAGCCAGACTTCTATTGACTTCAGTGGCATTTTACAGATGCCTGTAGTGTGGGAGGAAGAGGCTAACACTTCACCGTGGTAAATAAACCCTTTTCTTTTGGGGAAAGATTTTGTGGGTCATTTCTTCAGTGAGCTGAACTCTGAATGTGATTTTAGTCAGCAGACTGTGCTGAACTTCTTTCTTGAATGGACCTTGTCAGTCAATAACATGTCTGCACATAGTTTGGATTTGCACCAGTGAAATTTCTGATGACTGTTTGTTTTGATATTATTGACTGATATATATATTTGTAGTTTTTAGCAGACACTCTTCAGCAAAGACGCTCTTAATGCTTCTGTATGATCAGAAAATTTGGCTCAAGGAATCCTGAAACATAAATTGTCGTTGTTAACATGTGTCAGATTTGTCATTAGTACTTCCTGTTTCTAAAACTGTGCAATGACTTTTGACCCAGCCTAATACACCAGACTACATGCATTCCCAAAGTAGGTAGCATGTATAGCAATTTCCTCATCTAGCTGTTAGTAAGGTTGCAATATGTGTAACTAGCCTGCAGTAATAGAGTTGGCAAGAAATTGGTGTTTAGAGTAGCAATAAATATTGCTAATTAAACAAACTTTATGAAATTGGCTCCAAAACCAGATAAATTATGCCTATGGATGTCTGAAATTTATACCACTACTGTTTTCTTGAAAAGAAACTGACATCAGCAATGACTTCCAGTTTCTTATTTCATTCAGTCTTCCCTTCTCCAGACTAACCCATTTACAAGCCCAAAGTTCATGTGGAAATTAATTGGAAACATTAATTTCTCAAAGAGAGATAATACAGTGTTTCATCATCCAACTTCTGTTAAAAATCAATGGCAAAACTCCCATTTGAATTTGAAGAAGAAAATAATCCGATCCAATGTTTGTAGCTACTGACTACTGTAAGCTTTAATCTCAGAAGTTTGGAAGAACTTCCCCTAAAGCAGGAAAAGCCATCCAAAAGACAATGTGTGAGGCAGGAAAGGGAAAAAAAAAAAAAAGAAATCATTGAAGAGAAACCTGCATTTTTCTATAATCTTTATAATGAGGATGGATTTGAAAATACCAACTCAGCCTGTTGTGTGTAGGCTTGTTGTATACATTCATTACCAAAAAGTAAATTATAGCTTTTCCTTGATTTCTCAGGTAAGTTTGGCTGTATATTGAATAGTTCCTTCTTAAGACTTGGAAAAATGCTTGGCACAGGAGTGATCCTTCCACTGCTTACTTCTGGTAACAAAGGAAGTAAATCCTATGACAATCCTATGGCAAATATTACTGACAAAGAAGTAAGACAAAAGCACAACAGAATCACAAAAAATTACCTTCCCTTACATTAGGTTTTGATGTAAAAGGTACTAGGGTTATTCACACTACTCAGTGTGTAAATCTGGTAGAACCTGAATGATACTCCCCATGGAAGGATTTATGCTGCAGACTGATTCTGTATCCCTTACACAAGCACACTATCCAGCACTCTCCAGATCCATAAATTAAAGGCCTTGATCTGTGCTCTTAATAGCAATTTGGAGGCCAGAGTTAGAGGGACAGCGTGTGCTATGTCTGCTGGGGTTGGATTCTGTTCAGACCCTGTGCACAGGGGAACATCTGTGAAAGGTAGACTGTCAAGAAGTGCTGTGGTCCAAGAGACTTCTTTTGATGCTTTTTGTTTTTTACAGTTTTTATCTCAAGGCCAAGCCAGGCTAAGCCTGGATGAGATGTTACAGATGTGACATCAGATGTTAAGGACCTCACGGGCTGGTTTTGCCTTGCCTCTTGTCTGCTTAAGTCAAACAGCAAGAATGACTTGTCCTTAGCACAAATAGTATGTGGTTTGGTTGTTTTCTGTCATCGGAAATAGAATCTGTGTCACTGACAGCACGTCTGGTGTCCTGCTTTGATGCCCCAGGAAAAGGAGTTATTTCCCATGTCCTTGGCTTCCCCATATACACAGCCTGAAATAATTTTGTTCACTAGCTTGTGCCATGAGGCTGGGTGATGCTTACCTCTGTTGTCTCCAGGCTGGCCTACCAGGCAAGTAAGAAAGCTATGAAAGAGGCTGATTGTCCAACTCCTGCCAAAGCTCTCTTTAGCCTTTTGCCTCCAAGCTCAGAAGAGTAATCACTCAATTCAGGTAGGCTCCTATACGGAGTCATAGGGTTATACATGAATACTAAAAGAGCTTTGTATAGAGACCTTGTGATATAAGAATGAATCTAAAAAAGAGTATTCCAGAGTTGCCATCATGTCCTGCAGGCAGAAATAGGATGTCTTAGTGTCAGCTGTCCTTGATGGAACAGTCTTGTGGGCACCCAAAAAACAATTTAAATGTTTCCACTGTGATGGGAAAGGTACCAACAAAACTCCAGGATGCTATGACTAGATTACTTCTGGGACCTGTAATGCACATCTGAGATTCACTTTGTAATCAATACAGATTTTTTTCTAAAAATACTGACCAAACTAAAGAAGTACCTTTAAATTGTTGAGACTTTTCACAGGCTGCTTGTTTTGAATGATTGTTTGCTAGTTTATTACTCAAGACCATCTAAATTATGGCATGCTTGGGTTTGTTTTCTTGTTTTTTTTGCCTGCTTTTTGCATCATTCAGACTTGCATAAAAAGGAGGCTAGAAGACTGAAGAGATTTCAAGATGGCCACACAAACCCTTCTGGTATAGAGTTTTCTATGAAGACGTATTTACAAAATTGTCCAGAAGTCCTTTGCATACCTTGAACATTCTTTCATGAACTTGAAAAAGAATTAAACTGCATTTTTCCAGGCAATGAATAAAGGGGCTGCAAACAACATCAAAGCAAATGTGTGTGTGATTTATACTTAAAGCATTTCAAATACCTTTTTTTTTAAGAGAATCCTCCCAACTCTTTTTCTGCTAAATTCCCTTAAAACAAATAAGGCGTATTTTGGTGCTATGTATTTTTCTAAGCATTTCACAGATTTCTGGGACATTAACATCTGCTTTTATTTCCTTGTTAATTCCTTTCCCTGACTCTGAACATAAAATATTCAGGAAAGTATTATTTCAAGGATAGGATGTTAGTATGCTTTGAAATAGCTCCATCTTAGTGTATGTTAGGATATACGCTTCATCTCGAAGCAAAACAATGAGAATGAAAATCAAAAGGCTGTATACATAATACAGAGATAATACTTGACTGTGAAAATATATTGTCAATAAGAAGAGAAAAGCAGG
>NW_009920666.1:21564-40120 GCF_000696875.1 Nestor notabilis
AGACTTGCAATCTGCACACGAAAAAAGATGCGGGCAAGACAAGGTCCTGGAGAAAGCTATTTTGTCATTTGTAGGCTGTGACAGCACCGCCTAATGAAATGATTTTAAAGTAAACAGTATGCTATGTTAGCCTCCAATTTCACAAAAGTGAAACACATTCCTCCCAATAGTGGAGAGAGAACTTGTACAGGGATTTGCCTAAAAAAGAAACCACAATGAATAGGGCCTCAAACACAGCAACCTTTTTTCTATGCTACTACTTATTTAATTGTGAAGTATAAATCACATTTAGATTTATTAGTTTAATCTTATTGGGATTACTGTCTTCGTGTTTGGGCAGCATGATTTTGATTTATTTCCTCTTCTTCTACTTAGTTTTCTGCGGTAATAAACCTCTCCCACTTCCCTGAAGTATTACTTTAAAATAAGGTAGCATTTTTAGAAGGAAATGGTCCAGTCTCATAAATGACATTCACTGCTGCTTCCTCCTGCTTTCCATGGAAGACACAACCTTTCAGACTCTAATTATACCTGAACGAGATTTACCCAAATGGGGTAGATCCCAAAGTGCCACTGAAAGAAGGGAGAATTAAGGGTACTCTGCCCACCCCTAAACTGAAGAAGCTTGTTTAGAGTGACTTGGTTTTCTGCTACATTATTCCAAGCATCTCTAGAGCACTGAGACTTTTCAGAAAAACAGTTGTGTCAGCATTGTGTTTTTGCAGGGTGGCATTGGTTCCTTAGCAGCTTAGAAGATAATTTGTTTGCATGAAAGCAGGTCATCCTATGCCCTAGAAAACATCCATAATTCACTCAGAAAACAAAGTGGTCTTTTTGTTTATGTGTATATTATACAATAGGTGCTGAGCTAAACTCTGTAGTGCTAATAGTCTAGTACTGGGAACAAGATGATGTAAAATGTGCCACCCACTTCAAAGTGAGGCGGTTTTCTTTGGGTGGTTCGTTGGTTGTTTTTTTTTCCACTGTGGAAGAAGCCAAGCTTGTTAGATGTGTATCTGTTCTAGGAAGCACGGGGAACGCAGGCCTGTGCTTCACTGAAGTACTACTTTTCCTTTAGCACCAGTGGACTAATGTTTCTTTCTCCCAGCTGCTTTACCCACATTGAAAATCCAGCAGTAAAAAAACCTGACAATAGCATTTAAGTCCCCTGTGACTTAAAGAGGAAGATTTCTGACTGTGGAGGGTATAACTGACATAAGGAAGGATGAAAATGCTATATGACACCAAAGGCTTATGCACAAAGATACTTATTTTGTTATTGCTCTTAACAGATTGCCACCAAGTTTTCCAAGGGAAGCTGGGAAGAAACAGTGACAATTTGTAAATTTTCTCCTCTTGCTTGCTTGTGTATTGTTTTTCTTAGAGGCAAAAGGGCAGGGAAGAACAGCACAGTCTTAATCAGTTAATTATGTATAAATGCAGAAGAATACACCCCAAACTCTTTGTCCTTTATTAGATTTACTATTGATTTTGGTTTGTGATTGTGCTAGAGACTGGAAGCATTACTAGAAACATTAATAAAGCATACTGACAAACCTTTCTCTCTTTCATAGTCTTGTTTTGTGATATTTATTACTGTGACCAAGTTGTGAAGTGGTTTTATGGGTTTTGTAACTCCCAAAGCTCATCAATGATTTGCTGTCAGCTGCATTGACCATATTCCGTTAGAAGATATAAAAAAAAAATTACACATTTCTCTTCCAGTTATCCAGTTTGGCTTTGTCACACTCTTTGTTGCCTCGTTTCCTCTGGCGCCTCTCTTTGCTCTCCTGAACAACATCATAGAAGTCCGTCTTGATGCAAAAAAGTTTGTTACTGAACTGAGGAGGCCAGACACAGTAAGAGAAAAAGATATAGGTAAGTAATAAAAAAAAGCCCAAACTAGAAAACCAAAGCAGTGAAGATAACACCAAAAATTCAATAAGATAGAGCAAAAATGATAAATCCATTAATAAGTTCTGTTTTCACTTACAGGAATTTGGTATAACATTTTGAGTTGTATTGGAAAGCTTTCAGTTATCATTAATGTAAGTATCCTGTTACATCAGTTTCTAACCATAATCTTGGGAGCTTATACTGTCCTCAGCATGATTTAAAAGTAAAGTCTCAATTGCTATAAAATACAGTAAAATTTAAATTATCTGGTTCATTCTTGTGGAAGTGTAAAATATGATTTAATTACCAACAAGATGACCATTCACTCATCTCATTCTTTCCTTGTGTTATGTAGAACAGGAAGCCTAATTCATGTAAGAACAACCAGTGAAGGGGATGTAAGTAGGCAACAGTCCAGATAATTGACAAAGATCAACTTCTTTCATACCCGTGCCTTTTTCTGATACTTTGCTAGTGTAACTCTTGGTATGAATAAAAAGGATGTAAACTACGTTTATTGTATTCCTTAAGTAAGATCTTCCTGTATTTGATTTAAAATAAAAAAGACTCCTGCCCTAGGAGTTCAATTATAATACTGTCTATTGGGTTTTGACCCACAGATCATAAACTCATAGAATTTAGTTTGGAAAAGACCTTTAGGAACAACGAATCCAACCATAAAATATCAAAGATATCAAAGCACGTTAGAAAAGCAGATGATTTTCATTATTAAAGGGGAAACTTGTACAGAGGTGTTACACAGTTTATTTAGTACAATAGCTTGCAGCAGAACAGCACTCTGTAGCAGTATGTAAGCTGTCATTACAACTGGGAGAACTATAATGCCTCCAGAGCAGCAGTGTTTTTGATTCGGGTAGAGCATTCTTCGCTTATAAAACAGGATTTAAGGCAGGAAATATGTGCAGCCCTGCACATACCCGTAATTTTTCTGTCAGGCATAGATTTGAGGCTTCTAGCACTGATCTGTGCTGCAGCCTCTCGATCATATCTAAATACAGTTTGCAGATTTATGATCCTTGACTATTTTCTGTGTCAAACAACCTCTGAATATCTTTATTTCCTGGGGATTGCCTTAAAATATCAGTTTGATGCTTTTTCTTGACAGAAATATAAATATATGTATACCCAATTTAAAAGCAGGTCTGCTTCTACATCTGAATAAGACTGATGCAGATGAACTGTTTAGCAAAATGTAGTTTTAAGTGAATCTAATGAATACCTATTGATATGAACTAGATACTTCAGTGTTTGGTTCACTTCACAATTATGCCAGTTTTCTACCTGCATGTCAGATGTGTGGTGAAGAGGAGGAAATGGAGGGTGACTACCTTACACTTAATTGGTTTCTCTCACATAACTTTGTGTATCTACAACAAATTATAAGAGCTAGCTATTATGTTCTGTTGTAGTTTTTTAAACTAGTGATAAACCTTCTAATGGCTCCAGGGATGGAAAGAGTTGGAGAAATGTGCGTTACATTAATTGCATGGGCTACCCTATGCTCTAAGAAATGCTGTATTTCCCTAACTGCTAATTTCATCTAGAGAGACAGAGCAGGTTACTGTGTGTTTATATATGTTCTGTACCAGGTCTGGCTATTTAACTTGCACTTCACTACTCTAAACTTAATTGAATGTGAAAATTAAAATCTGAATTAACTTAATCTGAAGCACATTAGACATAGATTCATGACACTGTTGTTTGGTTGGGGTTTTTTTGTCTCTCAGGCTTTTGTAATTGCTGTCACATCCGATTTCATTCCACGCCTTATGTATCAATATGCATACAGTCAAAATGGAACCATGCATGGCTTCATCAATCACACGCTCTCATACTTCAATGTCAGTCATCTCAAGGCGGGAACACAGCCAGAAAACTCCCCATTTGCACAGGATGTTTTATTCTGCAGGTAAAGTACTTCTAATAAGAGTTTGCATAGTCGGAGGGTCTTTTCTCAGATGAAAATTTTCCAAGTGGGAACTGATAATATTTGTGGCTTTAAACAGGTTGTTTTCATAGTACAGCTTTTAGAATATTAACACTATAAGTCCCTTAGAAGGGTTTTCCCAGTGTATTAAAAGTCCAAATAAACAATTTAGGCAGACTTACACAAATATCTTTTCTTTATGGAAAAACGTAACTTTCATTAAAAGCAGTGAGTTTTTTAAATGGACACCCTCTGATTAGAACCAGACTTTCTTTTTCTTTATTAAATTCAGTGCTTACTTTACTGAATTTTCAATATGTTCTGCCTGTCTTTAAAACCTGCAGCATTCCCCATCTACATGTTTTATATGTCAGATTAATCTTTTTGGACGGGGGAAACAAAGCTTGACTTCCTTTAAAATATGGTCAAAGTGTCTAGCCCGCTCCTCTTGTAGTACAGATAACTCATGGGTTTGCATGAGAAATCACTAACATGGTTCCAGGGCTCTGAAAGTAACCTTACTTTTTTAATAAAAATATGCAGAAATTCAAAGAGCTGTTTTAAGGCAGCACAACTGTTTAAAACTGAGCTCCTCAGGTCAGTTATATTTACCAGCCTGCCCCACCTTCTTTTTAGACTTCCTTGAAATCACACTCTTAGCCCCTGCAATGGCAAGAAATCATCACAAAATTTCCTCTATTTTCTTTGGAAGGAGAGCCTTAATTTATATGGTTTTTACTACACACAGGTCTTCAATTGGCCTCCCTTGTTTTGATGCACAATATATTTGCAAGTATTCACTGTCCTTTTCTGTTGTATGGCGAGGTTTTTGAATCTAATACTCCTGATAGTTGCCATCTGAACCTGTCCTGGTTCTAAAACTAGTTTCACCTCTGTCTTTCCCAGTCTTCTTTCTCAAACTAACTCAGGTGTTCACTCTCATGCTTTCATTCTGTGGTTTTACTCTGGTAACAAATTTTGGCTAAGGTGCCAAAGGTGGGAGTCTTGAAATCTATCATCATATCCTCTCATCCTCAAAGCAAGGGCACAAAATCAGTTACCAAGCAGAGCAGAATGATGAGACAAATCTTACAGCTGACATTCACATACAGTCTAGCATCAGATTGACCTTTTCTTGCAGTATTGGCTAATGAATACTCAGATACTGGCAGAAAATACTGCTAGTATTGTAGATATTGTAAATATCAAGTAGTGTTTTCTGGTTAGAGCTGCAGAATTCTTTTTTTCTTTCCTCCAATTCATTTGAATTCATTGTCCTTGATAAATCTGTATTTAAAATACAGATAGATTTCTTCATTATCACTTCCAATGAGCCCTACTTTTCTGCATATCTGACATTGGAAGTTTCTAAAGAATTTGTATTTACAGAGTAGATAGAGATAGGTAAGGCAGCTGGAAAGTTTTTGTAGGGTTACCATTAAGTCATAACTATTAGTCTCTTCCATAAATGAGCAGGAACAGCACTCATCTTCACATAGAAGGCTTGTAACTAATGCTACTTAGGATGCATATTTTTGTTTTACCAAAATCTTTGTCTTCATGTTAAAGTTAGGGAGAGAAAATATTTCAAATAAATCAATCTTTCTGATTAAAAGAAAAAAAAAAAGCCCTACATAATTCTAAATGTTTTCTGATTTTACCCTTCTAGAAATAAATTAATTTAGAAACAAGCAGTGACTTAAAAGCAAAGAGAGAAATTGACTTTGCCATTATCCTTCTAACAGGTGTTGTAAATCGCCCTTCAGAACAGTTCACCTCTTTTCACTCATTATTTAAGGGATCATATTCTAGCTAGGTTCCTGAAGTAGGCAAAAACTTCCCTTGCTTCTAAATGACTGCACATTTCTAAATGTAGACTACATACATATCTCCCATTAAATCAGTTTTTTTTCCATTCTGATTTTATTAGGGAATAAGATGCTTTGCTCAAGTAACTTGAGAAGGGGCAGATGGAAGTTCATGAGGCCTACAAATCAATACCCATCTTAGAGAATATGTTAAATATTGTAATGTAATAATTTTCAAGAAAGAAGTCCTAAAGTAGGCTTTATTCAGTGTAGCTTGCACATGTTTATCTTCTGCTGCTGTGCAAGCACACTTTAATCATACTTTGGATCCCACTGATTTTAAGCAGGGTATTTATCTCACCCAACTATAACCCATAAAAATTATTCATCTCATTTCCTTCACTGGAAGAAGCAGAGTAAATGTGGAGAGAAATCTGGCCCTCTAATTCAGGCACTGCTCTTAGGATTGCCTTTGGGACGTACCTACCTTTTCACCTTGAATACAACGGAGGCTAGATGTACACATGAGACTCCTAACTTTGAAGCAGGTAAAGAGAGAGCATATTGGCTGGGTCATCACACTCAAAGATTTGGGTCAACTGCTTGATGTCCAAGTGGAGACCAGTAACGAGTGGCAGATATGGTTAAGCAACTTAAATGTGGGCCCTGTCCTCTTTCTTTTCTCAAAATGTTATTCTCTGTGAGCTCTGCTATTCTCCATTTCAGTAGGTAGTTAGGAGTTATTTCTAGCATAATAGATGTGAGAGTATGCGGCACCTCTATACTTTTTGATAGACTTATAAGCAGGTCTGTGTAATGGTTTTCTCTTTTCAGTTCCTGGCAATTTTTACTTTGTATTCCCAAGTTAGTGTTTTCCTTCAAGAATCTTGATCCATATGGTTCTCTTACTTCACTGTTATTTGGCTGCTTTCACTTTGCTGCTCTTTACCTCGTCTCAGTCTCTGGCCTCTATTTATGACGTAAGGCTGCCAGTGTATTTGGAAATATGTTCAATCCCAACAGTGATGGAATGCCCTCCTCAGATTAGCATGGATTCAACCAAAATAAAGGGAGAAGGGAATAATCTCCACTAGATATAAAAGTCATCCATGCCTGGTAATATGAAGTCTATGCCATTGAGGAGAAAAAAAAAAAAAAAGAATAAAATTGGTTGCAAAGAAGGGGCATATCCTAAAATTTGACCATGGAGTAGGCTGAATAGGAAACAACTATGAGAGCATTTCTGTTCCATTATCCTGAAACAATTTGGAAAATATGTCAGCATCCATATTCACTGTTTCTCATTATCACCCGCCTCATTTGAATTTTATCAAAATCTCAGTTTTGGCCAGAGCTATCACTGAGATAAAATATGGGTTATCTAGCTTGTGCCCCAGGAGACAGGAACAAACACTGTCCCTTAAGATGGAAAGGAGATCTGTTTTTCTGTTTCTGGCAAATATGTTGGGAACAAGCTGACCTCTTTTATTCTTAGATTTCTGTGACCTCTGGAGATAAATGTGGTTACAACAAGCCCGCATTTTTCTCCTTACGGGCATTGCGAGAGATTAAGGTATCATAAAAATAACCATAACAAGCCAGAAACAACTCTCCCAGCAAACATCCAGAAAACATTCTTTCAATATTTTGAGCAGCATTTTTAACAATGCTGTGAACTCTTTGACACTGCTTCCAAATAAACATTGCTGTAACACCATTCTGATGCATAGCATTAGTTGTAATGTTGTTTTTCAGAAAAAACATTTGTGTAGCTGAAGGCAAATTAAAAGCAAACCTTGCTTTTTTATTGGTTTAGCCCTTTTAATCTTTATAATCTGGTATGGTATTGGAGTACATGAAAGCATGCTGATCACACTGAAAAGAAGAAAGCAGCAGATAGATAGATATGGAATCATTAAAGGGACTTTTGCCTTAACACAAGTCTGCTCCAATATTCAGCAAATATACAAAATGTCTTTGAATGAATTAATTTTCTTAATGCCGTGGGGCCTGTTCTCTTTCTTTTCTCAAAATGTTGCTCCCTGTGGGCTCTGCTATTCCCTCTCGTCTACTCCCAGTGATCAGTTGTGGATTCTGATGTTTTCCCCTGAGCAATCCTTATGTGCTCCTGCATTGCTGAAGCACTACTTCCTTCTGATCCAGTCATGTTTTCTTCAATTTCTTGTCAAAGATGAGCTGAAAAAGTATATCAAACAGATCAGCTTGTTTGGACTGTTTTGCATTTCCACCTGCATATACATTTTGACTTTTTCCACCAGTCTATCCCCATGTAATATACTTGGGAAATATACTAGCAGAATTCTCCTAGCTCTGGCTTCAGTTCAGTTTTGTCTAAGTCTTGTGTGGTCCTCTCCATCCATTCCCCATCATTTCTGTGCTTTCAGTGTGCATTTTTCTTTTTTTCCCTCAGAACTTTCCTGTGCTCTCTTCTTAAAGCACATTAACTACTTCACATTCTTGTCCTTTTTCAGTGGAAGTAGAGTCATTTGCTATTTTTGAAGCACAGTAGTTACGCAGCATGGGTAATTTGCTGTTCCTGGCATACCTGCTGAATCAAATATTTAAAGAACGAAGAATTGAAGAGATGAGGGAAAAGATGGCCTTTTTAAAAAAAATAAACTATACATTGGTTAGAAAGGGCCTGGATTATTGTGCTTTGAAGTCCCATGTGCCATAGAATAATTGAAAAAGGAGGTGGGTAGAAGGCCCAGCTACCTTGTCTGTAGCTCTGAAAACATCTCCTTTCACCATAAATCATTTGCTAGTGTTCTGTTGAATGTAGATTTCGGCATCATAAGCAGTGTAATTTCCAGCTGAGCCAGGTGAATTTTCCATGGGGTCTGATGTCCTCCAACACTTACATAGTTTGTGAAGCTCAGAGTACATTAAATGGAAACTCTGCCACAGTTGGTGACCCTTCCTGGGGAACCTGAGATCTGTTTCAAGACTAGGACTGATTTATGATGCTAGGCAAAATCCACAACAAACTCAGTGGTTTTCCTTGGCTTTGATGTTCAAGCACATTAAATTCAAGGGATCTGACTCTGGCCCTTGCTGCAGCTCCTGTACACAGATCTGAGTAGCATGTGGGAGCCTGCACTGTACAGAAAGGTATCAGAGGGGAAATGTCACAGTACAGGCACAGCACAGGACCAAACAGGAATCCCATGTAAGACAGGACAGAGGGCTCAGCCACCGTGTATGCACCATTGAACAAAATAATCCAGGGTCTAATGCATCAAAATAGTGCTTCCATAATCTAATACAGCCCCAAATTTAAAGGTGTTTTCTCCTCCTCGTCCCTCTCCCCATCATGAGTTGTACCTTGTGTCCTTGGTCTCCAGAAGGTGCAGCACAGGATTACATCCAGCATTTCAGACTGAATTTCTTGGGGGGGGGGAGAGGGCGGGATGTAGGGGCTGTGTGATTGAAAATGTGTAATTTAACATGCAAAACCATGCGGATAGAACCTGAAGGTAATTTTGGTAAGCGCACCTGCAAACTGGAACTGACAGATTTTATATATGAACCTTCTCCATTATCCCCCAACGGAGGCTTTTCCACAGTCTAATGAATCTTACTGTCAGGATGGGTTTTGTGGTATTCAAAACAGATTTTCCCTCTCTTAATTTTATCCCATTACTCCTAGTCAAACACTGTGAACAGCACTAAATTATCCTTTTCAGTCCTAAGGGCACAATTTGTGCATGGTTATCATGTCCAACTGTGGCTGTTACTTACCAAAATGTGCTCTTCTTTAATCCTTTCTGGTGAGTCAGTCTCCTCAGCCCCTGGATTATTTTGCTGAACTGCCTTTAATTTGTTGCTACCTTTTTCTTTTTCTTTTTTTTTTTTCCCTCTGAAATTCCCACAGCTGAATGCCTGAATGCAGCATTCCAGGTGTGGTTTTACCTGAGCTGTTCAGAGAAGGGCTAATACCCCCCAGCACCATTGTGCTTTTTGTTTACACATCCACAAGTCATACTGTCCTGCTGCCATATTTCAGACTTGTGCTAACTTGCTGGCTACTGTAAGCTCCAGGCTATTTTCACTGCATTTTCTTTCAAACTTTATCTGTTGTAAGCTCTTTCCATTGTTTTATTTTTAATCATTTTCCATTTCCCCAGATTATTCTCATTGTGTTTCCTGTCTGTATTTCTTATTGCTTTCTGTGTTTCCTGCTATTTGCAAAACTTTCCAATTTAGGAGCATCTGTGACTTTATTAGCCTGTTGTTTACTTCCAAATGATTAATGATAATGCTAAAATCATCAATCTTTACACCAAACCACTAAGGCTCTGTTTTATCCTGTCTAAGGCTAGACAGTTAATTTAGGAAGTGCTCTTCCCGTGGCTCCCTCTGTCGTTAATGCAATGACAAGAACCACCAAAGTGTGAGTCAGATTTTATGTGGGCTGAATTATAACCTATGTTATAATTTATATTAGTCAAGGTTTAGGTGAATGCAGGCTTGTCTCCTTTAGTGTGAAAATGCCTTGAACTACCTCTGTGCTTTAGTTTCAACACTTTATTCCCTCTACACTGAGATAAATTTAACATTAAGAAAAAAAAAAAGGGGACATTTGTAAATCCAGGAAAATCTGGAAATTCCCAGCATTAGAACAATGTTCTGATTTTGGTTACAACTGTGAAAACCAGACAAATCTTGCTAAATTCAGTGGAGATAGTCCAGCTCTAATTCTGGAGTTGTATTTCATAAGGGTTGGAGTAGGAACATCTGGAGGATTTGATTATTTAGGTTTTGTGACTGGAAAATCATGTTAATCAAAGCAATTGGTGGAGGAAGAGATCACTGCAACTGTGTGATAACTGAGCTGTCTCCATCAACAGGTTCAAAGACTACAGAGAACCACCTTGGTCCCCAAATCAGTATGAGTTTTCTAAACAGTACTGGGCAGTCTTATCAGCTCGCTTGGCTTTTGTTATCCTATTTCAGGTAAGTTTGTTGAGTTGCTGCAATTTCAGTCATAGAAATATTGCAACAAATGGATTGAAATGCATATGCCAAAGAAGCCCATGTCCAATAGAGCTTTTCTGTTCTCAGATACTCATCCTGGTATGATTTCATTCAGCCTGCTGTGGTGTCAGTGGGCTGCAGCATAGGTTCTCCCTTTGGAGCACTGTAGCATACTACCTCAGCAGTTTCCTCCCCCTTCAAGGAAGGGAAGCCTCACAGCCTGTTAGGCC
This sequence comes from Nestor notabilis, assembly GCF_000696875.1. NCBI lineage: Eukaryota > Metazoa > Chordata > Aves > Psittaciformes > Psittacidae > Nestor > Nestor notabilis. The sequence continues at coordinate 32,445 of NW_009920666.1, forward strand.
TTGACACTAACAGTGATACCTAAAATGCCCGAGGCCTTTGAATGCTTCAGTTAAGCAGACTTTGTCAGCTATTGTACTCTCAGGGGCACCTTTAAACACAGAAAAGCTGTGTAGGCTTGTCAAGTGCTTGCTTTACCTAAAGCGAGAAACAAACAGAAACGCTAAATCCTCTAAGGTCTTTTGCTACTTTCTACAAGTAAATAAAGTAAATTCTCCCCAGTGTGGACATTTCATTGGCAAGGGATTTGCTATCATGACTTGCCTTCTGAATAGCAGAAGCCTTCTGCTCTCCTCCATGATCTGGGATCCATTCACAGTCAAATTGGCCCTACCCCACATATTGAAATCTGCCTGTCTTTTCTCCTCACCTGCCAAGCATTCCTAAGTGTGACTGTGAGTCTTGCCTGGCTTATATTGCCTTCTTCTGCTTCTTTGTTCTGTCTTCAGTAATTTTCCGCCACTGGCTGCAAAACATTTGAAACCAACTGGTTATGCTGGGCTTCAAATAGTCTGCCTGTTGTTCTGCCAGAGTACATTCCCTGGCTAATTAGCTCCATTGTCTTAAATGGGGACAGAGGATTCATGCTAGTAGCCTTGTCAGCAAATGTTGTCACACATTTTGGGGCATTACACAACACACCAGGTTTTAAATCATTATTATGATAATATAAACTCCAAAGCATAATTTATCTATCCATTTCACAAAGAAGCAGAACTTCTTGCCCAGTCTGCTTCCCTACCTCTGTCTTATGAACATCACCTGTGATGAACTTGACACTTAAGGTTCAGGCTTGTGGCTTGCACGCTGCAGAGTGTAATAAAATCCTGCTTGCCATCAGACAGAAGGATTTGAGGGCAGAATGACCATCAAAGTTGTCTGCTGTCTGCTCAGGCCATATTGGAAACACATGGGTATGATTGTGTTGGAGGATGCTTTTGCTGATGTTGCTGTTATAGTAACGGACTCTTAACTCAGTCTCAACAAATTTGATGTTGAGAACCAAGCACCTTTAGACACTTGTAGGGAATAAGGCTGTTTTAGCTACTTAGGCCATGAATCATTTGAAGAATCCAAGTCCTTTCCCATTTCAAAGCTCACTGAAGCGTGTGTTTAATTTAGCCTCTCTAAAGAGGTAGTGTTGTACACAAACATGAGATGTTTCTTGAACTAAGGCCTTACTCAACTGCTTAATACTGCACGCCATCAGCAAAATGTGATATCTGCCTCACAGCTGTAGCAAAAGTTTGGTTTTTCTCTAGTGTGAGTATTTTTCATTTTTCATACTTGCTTCATGTGTGTTGCTGTGTTTGCAGAACTTGGTGATGTTCCTCAGTGTTCTGGTTGACTGGATGATTCCTGACATCCCCAAGGACATAAGTGAACAGATCAAAAAGGAGAAGAGAGTGCTTGTTGACTTCTTCCTGAAGGAAGAACATGAAAAGCTGAAGCTGATTGAAAGTTTTATTGCACGTGACAAGAAGAAACACAAAAGTGGGACCAAAGGTGGAAAGATCCGGGCTGCCAGCTTCTGTCAGTTTAACCGAAGTCCAAAAGGCAGCTTTGCCTCCTTTAGCTCACAGCACACAGAAGTGTGACTCCTTAGGGAAGGGTAACATACTACGCTCACCTCTGCGATACCTGCTTACTGTGTGATGTGATTCTTAACCTGGAGCAAGGGAGGGAGAGACAGACAGGGAGCAAAATGGAGGCTTCTTTTGCTTCCTTAGAAACTCCATTTTCAAAGTTCTCTGTCACATTTTACATGCTAACTGAGCTGCAGCATTTTCAGACTTTATCAGTGCAAGATAAGGGCTGTACTGTGGCTGTAGCTGGTCCTTGTGGTGATGCATGTGAGTTGGATAGGCACGCAGGAGTTCTCCTCGCTCATGCAGCCTCTGCAGTAGGACCACAACCATCGCTCTTCCTGCAGACACCCCATGGGCCACAGGGAATAGAAGGGACACTCCTGCTCTAGCATCTATCTTTCAGCAGATCTGACCAACTATGGCAAAGTGCACGCAATACATGCTCTCATGGCTTGTAGCTGCCAGCAGATGGTTTGTATACATGTGAAGTCTCAAGTCATTGTGCCTTCCTAACATAAACTGCTACTTGGTGCTGTCTCTGTAGAGCATTCAGGGCTAGTGTTAAGGGCACAGAGCTGTGGGAACAGAAGCAACGAAAATCACTAAGCACTTTCATCTACAGATATATTGTGTTTTGCTTAGCAGGATCTTGAATGCATGTGCTAATGAGCAGAGAGGCCACAACATACCCATCAGAATGAAGTAAAGCTGCTAGGACCAGGGAAGCTCATTGTTACTCATTGTCCTGAACCAAAAAAAACCCCAAACCCTGCATGTTTGATTCTCCTCTCACTCAGACTGGGAATTCAGCCAGTATCAAGAAGAATCACGCCACTAAACCAACACCACTGTGAAGATGATGAGTGAGAATGGAATGAAAACCTGTAAATCATGTGGCATGTTCATGTACATTGCGCATAAAGTAACAAAAGTTGCTGCTGCTGTGCATTTACTGTAAAATATTTTGCAGAACTACATCTCATTGAAGGATAAACATATTCACTAACTAAGCTTTCATCTACAAGCATTTAATGAGTAACTTTATTCTGTTACGAATGAAAATAAAACTTTCTTAAAAAAATGTGTTTCTTTTCCTGTTGTTTCTCTCTCTAGCTCAACTTCTAATTCAGTCTGGATAAAAGATTTTGTTTTCATTTTGTCTTCTCAACAGTGCTTTCAAAACCATCAAACCCCACAAAACAAACAACAGGCATCATATACAACATGATTGCTCTTTAACATTATGATGGTATTTTATATATTTGTGAAGCCTAAAAATTTCATTTTTTTCTTAGAAGGAAAGTTTTTTTTTCTATAAGAACTTTTGCTAATTTAATGAGAGATGTGAAAATAACTATGGTTTGGGTTTTTTTCTCATTCACTGCCTAAGCTAAAGAAAATGAAAATGGGAGAAATGTTTCAGGGTGGGCTGAAATTAATAGTTTCACTTTTAACATTTCATTTGGGGTTATTTATCCCTTGCATACAGTAGATAAAATTTGAAATTATAACGTTAACTTGAATAAGATTGCAAACGTTTAACTTCGTTGGGGAAAAAGAAAAAAAGCCTGACCTCAAGAGGTTTTCTTCTCTTTCCCCTGTCAAAATTAATTTGCTGAATTTTAGATTAATTCAGGGAGAGTTCTTCACCTTCTGAAACTGTTTGTTTGTTGTTTTTTTTTTAATTAATAACAATTTGCTAGGCATATTGCCCATATTTCAGTTTGTTTATATACACTGAACACTACAAATACAGCTTGTAAATGTGCAAAAATATGTAGTATTACAATGCTTCTCCTTTTTTTTTTAGATATATATTATCTAAAACAAGCTATTTAAAGAGCTCCTGACACAATGTACTGAATATAAACTATTGGCTGTGTATATATTTGGTGTTCCGAACTGACTGAGATAGCAAAATTGTAGGAAAACAGTTATTTTAACACAATTTAAGCTTTTTCTTAGTATGAATACCTCACAGTCACCTGTGGTCATGTGAACTACACACTTGTAGGGCCCTAAAGTCATGTTACTGCATCATGGGGGTGCTCAGATGATGTGATCTGCATGGACAAAACATAGCTACTAGAATTTAGACAGGTTCCCTCTGTGGTCACCAGAGAGAGAAAGACACCACCAGCCAGGTACTGATCCCATCTCAACACTGCTGTGTGACATGGACCAATGGATGACCTCAGAGAATGCCCATGTTTTTCTCTGCTCTGTAACAGGAGTCCCAATATCTGCCTTTTAGATTCTGTGCTTGGGCTTTAGTCTGAAGAAGACCAGCACCAAACCTCCAGAGTCAGAGTGCTTAAGATGTTTAAATCTCTGAAAGAATTAGATTCCTAATTGATCATGCTTGTTTTGTTTAGTTTTAATTTTGCTAGGTGTTTGAATGAATATTTTTATTAAGAATTTGCCTTCTGGAAATTTATGACAGGGCTGAAACATAAACCTTGGTTTCCCCCCTGTAATACCAACATTTAAATGAGTGCACTGTATCTCCTTGAAAACAAATTGTCTCATTTTACTTTTAAAAGTCCAGCAAGCCCTGTTGAGGATTCCATGGTCTCATATATTAAGGCAGTCAATATTAATGACATCTATTCCCTTATTTATACTAGTGGGTATTCTGCTGGTGGATCTGGGGACTTGGAACTGTCTGTTTGTTGCTTGTTATTCTAGCCAGTTGAAATAAAATCAATTTTCTTCACTGCAGAAATGCCTCTGAGGTTGACAAGTGTTATGTTTCCAAACAGCAGAAATATCACTCTTGCCAGACCTTTAGATTATCATAATGGTCCTTTTCTTTATGAAGATATGTGGGAGTGCATGCAGAAATGGGTTTAGAAAGAGGCTGACAGGTTACATGGCACCCTCTTTTCCAGTGGCTTGTTTGATGCAAGATGTAATATTTAAAATATTATATTTTAAATTAGAACTATTTTTGTACACTCTCCCTCTACCCACAAAATAGTCTCTGGTCTTTTTAAAAACTGTGAGTCACTCAAAAACAGAGAGAAAAATGCCATCCCAAAGTTGAATGCATTAGGCTTTGTTACACAGAATTTCCATAACAAGTAAATTAAATGCTTGCTGTGGTCCAAAAATGATAATGTGTTTCTAGATTTCCTAGCAAAAGGAACTAGAGAAGCTGGCAGACATACACTGATGCTCTGAATGTTCTCCTGAGGTTTATATATTTCACCCAAACAAGGCTGGGAAAGCGGCACAGCAGCAATCACGGCTGACGTCCAGATGGGATCTACTGTGATATCACAAACAGCTCAATTATCTTTATCTGTGATATGGTTTCTGTTTTTCTCTTAAACTTGAGAGTTTCATTCACTGGGAATTCCTGCAAGTTTGGTACTTGACTCAGGTGCAGTCCCTGAGGATTGCATCCTTTGTTGCATTTGTATGGCAACCTCTGGATTCTCCTGACACTGCTTCCCATCAGCCCCTGTAACTGTAGATCACTGATCGGGCATTCATTCATTCCCTGTTTCTAACTTATCTTTTTTGGACAAAGCAAGACTTTATCTGATACCTTTTTATCAGTCTGATACTTGTAAGTCTACCCACAAAGCACCCCCTTACCAGAAGTTGTGTCTCAGAAGCAGAGAATAACTTGTTCAAGAGGTGTGCATGGAAACTTCTCTCTAGGGAAGGAGAGAACAGGGATGCAAGTAGAAACACAAAGGTAATAAAACCTGTGATCTATTGTCACTCCTTGCTTTAGCAATGAAAATGAGCTAAAATCTCTTCAAAGGAAAGGGAAAAAAGTAAGCAGACAAGAAGTAGCATAGATGTTTCTGCACATTTACTTCAGAATTTCATAGCTCTTTGGACTTCTCCAACTATATAGTAAGTGAAAACCCCAATTAAAATAAAGAAGCAAACAAATGAAAACCCACGAGTCTTTGTATGTGAGTAGCTAATGCCACGCTGAGTGCTACATCTAGTCATAAATCACCATATCCACACTCAAGACTTCATTAATAGGAGTTGCATCAATAGGAATGTACATAATAATTGCATATCCAATCAAAACAGTGTGAATAGGAAGTAACAAAAGGGAGAAATGAGGCTTGCATAAAGCCTTAACACAGATTTAATTAGATATGACATTATAATTATCAGGCAGCGCAAGGTGTGTCCACCTCTCTGTGATCAGCAGAAGCTTATGGTGGCTGATAGAGTTTGCTGCTCCACTTACCACAGCTTCTCCACCGGACTGTTGGCCCAGGTAGTTTCAAACAGCTTTCAGAAGTTATTTAGAAGAAAGTGACCCAGACTTGAAGGGGCTCCCTGCTCCTGAGTCATGTTATGCTTAAACGCCATCAGCCACAGAATCTATCTGACCCATGCAGGCAGACAAATCCACTCACAGTGGTTATGTCTAGTTTTAAAGAGGGCTTTCGGGAACTGAGTGAAGCTGCAGAAATGTTAGCTCTTTCTGTCATGCCTTCCTCGTGCAGACTTGCCCATTCTTTTTAATCATTGGCAGTAGGTGCCTTTTTTGATGGGTATTACTCGCTTCTCAGCCCTCAGCATTCTCAGTATGTAGAAAATACTGCTATCTAGACCTCTTCTGCAATTTGACCTTTCATGACACTCTAAACTAACGAATGTAGTCCAGAAAAAAAAGGGTAGCCTGTGTGGATGTATGTCTGTTAAATTACTGCTTGGAAATACCCAACTTAACATGTACAATATTTACCACTGTTAGCAATAAACTCTTCTGACTACAATAATATAACATCTGTTGGTGTTATGCAGTCTCACCCTTTAATTAGGCACAGATGGTCTTCGTATTCCCCGTCTGGTCTCATTCTTTTGCTTTTGAGAAGAAAATATGAACCTATTCTTGTAGGTAAATTCCTCCGTACCATATACTGGTTAAGACATCATATGTGTCCAGTACACAGGATATACCAGATTTGTTTCAGATATAACAGTAGAAAGTGGCCTTATTGCTCTTAGAGGTACAGAGAGAGGAGGAGGGTGTACACCAGAACTCCAAGTTCTTACCTTATAAAGGAAATCAGTACACGGTTCATCTGAAAGGCCCACAAACAATGGAGGTTGAAGAATATTTGTAGCAAGAAAATAAGTATATATTCTGTATGCCCTATGCGCAACCTTTTCAAGGAAGGTTCTGCTTTAGTTATTTCTTAAATGTGAGTTAACCCTTCTTAAATCCCTCAGTACTACCAAAGCCCTGAATATTCCCTACAGTTCCTACTCTTTGCCCATCATCTGCAAATGAACTCAATTATTAATTGATTATTAAATTATTAATTACTGCATTAATTAACAGGCTGCTTCACCGCCTCTTTCACACTGCCAATGAAATTGTTAAAATCAAACAGATTCCATAAGAGCTCCAGAGACAGCCCGGTAATATATTTTATTCATGCATAATGATCTAATTAAATCCTTTTATTTATGCATATTTTCAGTCTGCTTGTCAGCACAATCCTGAAGCTTTATTTTTCCTGATTCTTAAGAAAGTCACTAATAATTACTCTTTTACTCACATGGACAGCATTTTCTAAGCCATTCCCACTGATGTTCTAGTTCTACAGATGCAGGTTTAATGAGCAAAATAATTACTATCCTAGGGTTATGTTATATCTGTCTCTAATACGGCCACTTGAGACAAGATCCCCAGATTCAAACCTCACTGCAAGCAGCGGAATGCTTTTGGCTTCAATACCCCTTTGATCAAAGAGTGTTACTTCTATGCAACTCTAGGTACAGCTTTCAACCAGTAAGGTAGAGAAACGTGCATCCAGAGAAAGCTCTTACATTGCTATGGTCTTCAATAAGTCCTACTATGTCAATGCTATGGAAAATGTGGGCAGTCAGCAGTTTGGGATTTACCCTGCATTTTCCTCAGATGGGATCACTCTTCAAAACTCTCTAGCAATTTTGCCTACATTCATACTGATGTCTTGTTAGGGCTGGCTTTAGTAAACTTGATTTTCAGAACAGTTATCATTCTGAGCTTCCATGTGGCATGGATTTAAGGCAGACACAACTATGATTCACTTTTTGTCCTGGGTTCAGCTACAGCAGTC
>NW_009920667.1:0-6565 GCF_000696875.1 Nestor notabilis
TGGGGTCAGTTAAATATATATATATATATATATTTGTACAGATGAAAATTCTGGAAACACTTGGTTGTGTCAAAAGTAACTGTATCAAACAACACTCCACAAGCCATATCTGGGACTGATGTAATGCAGTCATTATTTATGGCATCTAGCCATATAGGACTATGAACAAACTGAAGCATGGATGCAAGAATAGGCTTTAATTCCTCTTATATTTGCTGAAATGGGATGGTCCTTCTAGATCACCCACTCTATTCCCACACCAGTCCTGAAATGGTGGGTAAGCAGCACATATAATACTGCCCTTGTCCAGTCAATAGAACAATGTGCTTAAAGAACCAGGCTTTTTGTTATCCAACAGAACTCACTGCTATAATCTGATTTTCCCTGTATGTTATCCTATTCTTTTTCTCCTTTCTTTTTCCTTCTATTTGTAGAAATATAAAGCATGTCAAATACCACTAGTGATCTATTCATCCCACAATTTATTCCAAGGTACCTAATGTAGCTCCACTTAATGTATTTCCCAAAGGCCTTGAATTGTTTCTTTTCTTTTCATTTCTCCCCCATCTTTGTAACCCTCCTTGCACATACATGTTCAACAATTACGCTGACTGCACATTTCTCTCAAAAGGCATACAAAACACCCTTAAAACAGAAGGGTCGAAAGAGTTTAATTACATTTAATAGGGGCATGACTCAGATGCACATGGCATTATTCACCAAGTCTTGTAAGCAACATGCTAAATTGTTGTTTCATTGCTTACTAAAACAGAAAGATCTTGTTTGCAACTGGGGCACAACTGCGTTTTTAAGGTGCAAAGAGCCTTAAGATGCTTACCCTTACCTTAAGGGTAACATGTACCCTTGTATTTGAGCTGTTATGGTATGATTTAAAAAGCAGGGAAAAAAGCATGCAGAGTATACTGTGGCTGCTAAATCCAGCCAATGACTTGCTAGTCTACTGACCATACATCATCCCATTAGCAGACTTCATCATGTTTAATCATCTTTTTGACCACAGGCAAGACACACATTATTATATTTTGTAGGCCAAAAAAAAAAATTAGAAGAAGACACTGAAGAGTAAAAGTATTGAAGTGTGGATTGCAGTGGAAGTGGATTAAAAGCATACCTGGGCTCCTTTTGGGGGGATTTTTTTGCCCCCCCCCTTTTTTTTTTTTTTTGGTTTGGTTTGGTTTGGTTTTGCTTTTTCATGTTAAGTGATCTCAAAGTCTAAGGAAAAAATTGATTCAATTTCCAACCAAGACTTCCAAAACTCTAATAGCCACACAGCAACAATTTACGTCTCTAATGTTTCCATTAAGCTCTAATAGTGTCCGATTATGCACCCAATGTGAACTTTCTACACCAAGAGATGCATTTTAGTGCACGTTATATTTTTATTAAGAGAAGTAATTTACAGGGACGTGAGACTGGAATATGATACTACTAATCTAATCAAGATTAGAAAAAATTATACCTCCACTTTTTGAAGCATAGGTTCATTATTAATTCTGCTCATTAATGATAAAATATCAAAGTATTCCATATCTGTACCTAACTGCATGGTTGCCTTATCAACACAATTATTGCTGGAAATTCTCACGAACAGGGCAATATTTTTAAGTCTATGAAATTCGGCCAATGGCAATAGAAGAGGAAAGAAATAGCACTTCAAATCATATAGATACCATAAAAGTATAGTTTGATTCCCTCTTTTCCCTTCATCTTAATGAGGCAAAAGCTATTACTGAAGAGTTGTTTATTGTGGTCACACAAGAGAGAACAACTAATATTGTAGAGATCATACAACTCCTCAGAAGCCATACAATCAGTGTACAATCAGTGCTATGCAATCAGTGCTAAAATATTCCTGTTCTCTGTGTTTATCTCTTGACCTGTTGTAGCTCTTGTTTCATCTGCATTTGGATCTCGCGAACCCTTCATTCACCCCACCTCTGCACATACCCAGATGAAAATATGTCTGTAGGATCCAGACATAATGTCTGTTTGTGAATAATTTGACTTTGCCCAGTGCAACAGGGGAAGAGGAAGTACAGCTTCTTTCCCTGACATATGTACATATTCACATATGGCCTGTGAAAGCATATGAAAATGCTGATGGCCTTGGTCTCTAGTGAGCTGCGGGCCATGAATGCTCAGAGACCTGTAACTTAAAGAAATCGTCTCACTTTCATAGTTTTAGCAATAGACATCTCCAGTGCAAGTTTTCCCTCTTGCTATACTTTCAACCCTCAGTTTCACAAAGAAACTGAGGTTCAGTTTTTCATGAAAGTAAAATCACTGTAAATGCTTTAAATTACATTTTCCCCTCACACCTGAAGTCTCAGAAATGGCCCTACAATTTTGCATTAAACTTTCCTAAAAACATTTAATTGAAGTCAAGTGCCCACCATGGTAAAAGCTAGCCCAAAGTCTTCTCTTCACCATATCTGTCAGTAAACAGCAACTCTGCAGAAAAGGATCTGGCAGACACAGCTGACCATGAGCCATCAATGTTACTTTATGGTAAAGAAGGCAAATAGTATCCTGGGCTGCATTAAGCGAAGAGGATTGCCAGCAGGGTGAGGGAGGTGACCCGTCCCCCCTGCTCAGCCCTGGTGAGGCCACATCTGGACTTCTGTGTCCATTTCTGGGCTCCAAAGTACAACATAGAGATGCACATACTAGAGAGAGTCCAAGAAAGGGCCACAAAGATGATGAGGGGACTGGATCATCTCTCCTACGAAGAAAGACTGAGAAGGACTGTTTAGCCTGGATAAAAGCAGCTTTGGGGGATCTTATTAATGTATATAAATACCTGAAGGGAGGGTGCAAGGAAGATGGATCCAGGCTCTTATCAGTGGAGCCCAGTGGCAGGACCAGAGGCAATGAGTGCAGACTGAAACACAGGAGGTTCCCTCTGAACATCAGGAAACACTACCTTCCTGTGAGGGTGACTGAGCTTTGGCACAGGTTGCCCAGAGAAATGGTGGAGTCTCCCACCTTGAAGATACTCAAAAACCTCCTGGACACAGTCCTGGGCAAGTGGCTCTAGATGACCCTGCTTGAGCAAGGAGACTGGAAAAGATGACCTCCAGAGGTTCCTGCCAGCCTCAACTGGTCTGTATTCTGTGATTCTGAGAGGGAGTCTTATTATTGAACAACAGTGTTATGACAGATGGTGATGTGAAATGAATATAACTTCCTGTAGCTTCACACCTTCAGCTGACAATATAACAAAGAACCCATTTAATCTACTACAAAGCTCAAAAGATAGCTCCAAATATTAAAGTAACAGAAATTTATTTAAATCTTCCACAACAAAGTGAAATTTCTTTGAGTTCACTCAACTTTAACATTACAGTCATAATTATTTTCAGCATTAAAATTTTGGTCACTGTACTAACAAGATCCATAAGACACACACTACAAAATCATTTTGATGCATACAAACTGGTTTTCATCTTGAAACAAGCAAGGGTATGGTGATAGCCTGCTGACTAGTTGAACAATATAAATTTACTACTGCTATTCTAATATTATGGCATCTCATTTTTTTCTACAGTGTCATCTAAAATGCTTCCAGACTGAATAACATGACCTTCTAACTGTAACATGGTCAGTTTTTCAAATGTAGGTTTTCTGAGTGTATTCCTATTTTCGGTAGCTTTGACTGACTTTGTTTCCAAATTCATTCACTAGAAAGTAAAGTAATGGTCTTCTCTGCATAGGGGAACAAAACTCCATGGATTTTTATTTGGTAAGTATTTTGCTGGAGAAAAAGTAAAGGTAGATGCTTAATATAAGTAACTATTACGTCACTACATGCAAATATTTTAGAATGAACTATTTAATACACAAAATAACCCCACTCCACTATCACACTGTATCACATGTTGCGGACATAAAACACACTAGTAACCACACTATTTATATATGAAATAGAATAGTATATAGCAAATATGAGGCACAAAAGGTCTAGGAGTACAATGACAAGCATGAAAATTCAATTTACCAATGGTCTACATTTCCTTACACCTCTCCCAGACCTAAACCTGCTCATACCCACTCAGTCCATAAAACACACGTGAAAATGCCTGCACTTATCCACAAAGCTCATACATGAAGTCTTAAGCAGAGCTAAAGCTGAGTCTCCTATAGTAACTATTATGTCACAATGAAATTTTAAAAGCCAGTTTAGGTTCTTTTGTTGGGCTATCTGCTATAATCTCTTCTGCATTTTTTAAATTTGAAACAACAATTCTAGAAAAAAAAAAGAAAAATCACTGTGAGAAGAATCATTCTAAGAAGAGAAGTGTCACTAAAATCCAATATATTGGTTTATAGACCTAAAGGAGGACAAAATTATAAAAAATGGTGATGCCCATTCCCTGTCAAAACTATGCAAAAAGAAGAAATTTAAATTCTACAGGAACATTGAACTGAGGAACACATGTCATTCCCAACAAAGTAGCACTTAATTTCAAAATACAGCCTGAAAATAGAGTTCAGACCTATAATTATTAATATATCCTATTTATTACTAATTGAAAGACCCAATTTGGTCTAGTTCCTGAAGGGTGTATAAAATAGTAATTACAAGACAAGATTTGAAGACTTAGTTTACTTCTCCTTCCAAAAAAAGGCAAAGGGTTCTGTATACTCCTTTTTATCATAACATGATATGGCAGTATCCTCCAAATCCTAAATTCATGGTCACAGCACACGAGAACAATCACTTTTAATCTTAATCTAAAATTTAGATTAATACAATGGAGTGTTACAGAATTACAGTCTTTTTTTTTTACTATCTTCTTTGTGATACATGCAGATACCTGTGGCTGCTTACTGAAGTATAACTTTAATCCCCACTTAGTCCACTATCTTGCATTACAAATGCTAGAAAAACAACACGAGGCTTCCCAGGCTGATGATGTTCCTGGCTTTAGGAAAGTATATCCATGAGGACAACTGATTTTATTCACACTATCACTTTCTAAATTTGAGACTAGAGGCAGGAGGCAGTGCCAAACTGCTATTTGAAGAGTAACACTATCTCAGTAACTGTAAAATGGAATTCATGTAACTAACATGTAACATGAAAGCCAAAGGAAACTCAACTGCCTCTCTGTCCCAGCTCCAAGGCCACCGTACGGCATCTCACTTCCTCCACAATTTTCAAAAGTAAGCTTTAATGTTCTCTATTTGTGTGTAGAAAAGAAGTGAAGAGCTATTCTAATTCCCCACAAAGAGGAGGTGCTTGCAATAGAATGGGCAAGCAAGCACGCATAGAGAGTAAGCAGGGATGGAGCTGAGTGCCAGCAGAGATCAACTCCATCTCAGTCCTGGGAACAGAGACAGTGGTAAGGTTAAACGTGTCAGATGAGGTTTCCATTGCAGGACCACTGCTATAATGGCTCTAGTGGCCTTTATCAGAAACAGATACCAGATCCCATTAGATACTGATCCCCAAGGCACAGCCTGTGCACTCCTGAGGCACATCAGTGATACCAGTGCACCCTGCAGCCTTTTGCCAGCAACTTTTCCAGTGACACAGTCATGATCCAGTCCTGACCACACACATCTACAGCTGCAGGCCGGCAACACACCTCATCCACCACAGCCCTCCACTGAGTGAATTGGAGGTGATGCAAGAACAGAAAGCAAAGTTAACTAAGATAAAAGTTTCTCTATCAAAACTAAGAACTTTATTCAGACTACTAGGCTAACCTGCTAATGGCTGTACAGTTACCAAAGAGGTTCAAGGGAGGAGAAGAAAATGCACAGGAGGAGACCAGAAATTTCCCATTCAGAAGCAACCTGAACTTATATGGAAAATAATATTTCTAAATTTATTTCAGGTGACCCTGTACTTTCTTTTTTTTTTTTTTTTTTTTATTTAGGGGGTGTCCCTGGTCTTTTTTTTTTTTTTTTTTTTTTTAATTAGGGAGTTTTTGGTTGGTTTGAGTTTTTTGTGTTGGTTTTGCTGTTTGGGTTAGGAATTTTTTTGAGAGGGTTAATGCCCTAAATACAGAAAGATTGTCTTTAGTACAAATGTGCTATTACTTATTTTAAACTCATCTTCAGAATTTTAAAACAAAATCAAAATGGAATGATTTAGGAGAGCCATGTTCACGCTTGCTTTTCTTTAAGGCACATACAAAGCTAAAAATGAGTTCATTTACTGACTCCAGAGGGCTGACTGGGGCATCATCTGGGCGGCTAATTTTCTTTTCTTTCTTTTTTTCTTTCCCTTGGCTAGAGTTTGAAATAAAGCTGGCAATGGCAAATTAATGACTAAGCAAAGCAAACTACCTGTGGAGCATGTTAGAAGATGTAAATTACACCCAAAGGAAATGCAGTGACACGGCTCTGCGCAGCGCTCTGCTTTCAGCACTAAACACTCCTCTGAGAAACTCCCAAAGTTGTTCTGTATCTTGGAGAGCATTCGCCCGCTCGACACTCGGCAAAGCTCAGCAGGATCCTAACTTCTGCAGTAACGACCCTCCCATCTTCCCTTCTACAGAGCTGTAAACCCAGCCTAGCGCAGGCTCCCGGGGCC
>NW_009920668.1:0-4096 GCF_000696875.1 Nestor notabilis
CGGCTGGGCTTAAACCACGACAATTATATTTCTGGGCATCATGCCCACAAACAAATGTGAGGTTAATATCACCTTATATGATACTTCCATGCACTGTGTGTGCCAAGGGCACTGAAGGCACAGAAAGGGAAGAGAGCTGGTATGGGTCAACAAGTTTGTTTTCCATGGTTCACCAGTGAAAGAGGACAGTGGTATCAGGGAAGATGGAATTCCCTGAGCCTTTGGGCTTGTCCAAGTCTCTCTTCCAAAGAAGAAGTCATTACCTGCTTCCTGCTAGCCTGGCTTATATGTGTCTTTCTGTGTTAATATATTAAGTTTAGCCCAGCATTAGTGAATTACAGGATTTTTTCTGATTTCAACCTGGATAATTGTATTACTGAAACAACCCAGGTAATTGTAATATTGATTTGTATTTTATTTGTTACCGTACTGTTACCTCGTGATAAATTGTTTATCCCTAAAGCTGTTGCTCTGATATCTGTTCCCATGTCCCATATCTGTAACTTAGAAGGGCAAACTGAAACCCTTTCACCCTGTAACTGCAGGTAGACTTCAGTCTATCTGTTCAGTGTTAGCGTTCCCAAGTACCTTAAACTACTTAGAGATGCATTATCTTTTAAAATACTGACCATGTCTGCATAAGGCCCATTCTTAAAATCATAATGTTTGTTTTTGTTTTTTTTAATATATTTGTCTGTACATACGTATTCTGCAGGGTTTAACATACTACCTATTATGCTTGTGTGCTGGCTTTGTACAGAACCCATGTATTCCAGGTCAGATACATAATGGGTCTTTTGGAGATTACTGTAATTGTGGCATTAATTTTAAGAACAACAACATTAATATATATATACTTTTTTTTTTTCCTATGGTAATGAAATGTCCCACTCATATTTTTTCTTTTCATGACAGAGTAGCTATGGTTTTAATTTCTTGCATTAAAATAAGCATGAATTTGTCATTTGGGAGGATACAACAGTGGACATGTGGTGTAACAATTTATACATTATTTATGGAAATATTACCACAGCTACCATTTTTAACATGCTTCTAAAAGTTGACAGAAAGCTAAAAATACCTACCTAATAATGTGGTTTAGAAATCATGATTTCTAAACCACATTTGTACTGTACAAACCTAAAAGCAGATATTTCCTGCATAAAGAAAGATAATGAAAATCCCATCTCTCCAGTCACAGTATTAGTGAAAGCTACAGAATATCAAGAAGAGCAAGCCATTGTCAGTTGTCATAAAGGTGATGAAGTATTGTTTTGTTTACCTTTCTGATCCACACTGATCACACAATTGATCAAATTATTATAAGTTCTGTGCAAAGATAAGGCTTCAGAGCAAAGAAAAGAAAGTGTCCAAAGGCAGCAGGAGCTAATGAGAGCCACAAAAGATGTAGACTTCATCAATTCCATTAAGTTGCCAGAAAGCACTGGTCCCAAAGCAACAGCGTTAATACGGATGCATTAGTATTACGTGGCAAGACTTTGGTAGCAGAGGGGCTACAGGGGTGGCTTCTGTGAGAAGCTGCTAGAAGCTTCCCCCATGCCCAACAGAGCCAATGCCAGCCAGCTCCAAGACAGACCCACTGCTGGCCAAAGCAAAGCACATCAGCAATAGCAGTAGTGCCTCTGGGATAATGTATTTAAGAAAGGGTAAAAACTGCTGCATAACAGCAACTAAGAGAAGAGTGAGAATAGTGAGAGAAATGACCCTGCAGACATCAAGGTCAGTGCAGAAGGAGGGGAGGAGGTGTTCCAGGCACCAGAGCAAAGATTCCCCTGCAGCCCATGGTGCAGCCCGTAGTGAGGCAGGCTGTGTCCCTGCAGCCCTGGAGGTCCATGGTGGAGCGGATATCCACCTGCAGCCTGTGGACAACCCTGTGCCCTGGGGTGGAGGAGCCCCAGAGGAGGCTATGAGCCTGTGGAGAGCCCGTGCTGGAGCAGGTTTGCTGGCAGGACCTGTGGCCCTGCAGGGGACCCACACTGGAGCAGTTTGTGAAGAACTGCAGCCCATGGGAAGGACTCATGTTTGAGAAGATTTTGAAGGACTGTCTCCCATAGGTGGGATCCCACACTGTAGCATGGGAAGAGCATGATGAGGAAGAAGTGGCAGAGACAATATGTAATGAACTGACCACAATCCCTGTCTCCTATCCTCCTGCACTGCTCCTGTGGAGGAGACAGAGAAGTTGGGAGTGAAGTTAATCCTGAAAAGAAAGGAGAGATGGGGGGAAAGGAGTTCTTAGACATTATTTCTCATTATCCTGCTCTGATTAAATGGCAATAAATTAAATTAATTTCCCCAAGCTGAGTCTGTTTTGCCTATGTTGGTAACTGCTGAATGACCTCCCTGTCCTTACTTCAAACCACAAGCTTTTTGTGTATTTTCTCCCCCTGTCTTGTTGAGGTGGACTGAGGGTGATAGAGCAGTTTGGTGGGCAGCTGGCAGTTAGCCAAGGCCACCCCACCACAAAGGATCACAAAGCTTAAGTCCATTCTTTTTTTAAAGAGCACAAAGCAATCAACTATCCCTACTGAAGAGCTCCCAGCTCTCAAGAGAGTTGAGATTTATACATTCAAATAATTCTTAAAAATAATAAAAAACCCTGGCAATAACTCCATCTTGAAGGTATTCTTTAATGTTATCTCATCATAACATTATGCATCCTGCAGATACCCTGCTGTATCACATGTGGACCTTAAAGTCTCACACATGCCTGCTTGGTCAATTCACACAAAGCCACAAAAACTCCAAAGGGAAAAAAAAACAAATCTGAAAGGAGAAACAGGACAGTAACAAAGAGGAGAGTACTTGTCTACTGTTAGTGACAGTAGTCTATTCCAGTATTTACCATATAATCACAGAATCATAGAATGGTTTGGGTTGAAAAGGACCTGAAGATCACATAGTTCCAACCTCCATGCCATGGGCAGGGACGCCTCACACTAGACCATGTTGCCCAAGGCTCTGTCCAGCCTGACCTTAAATGAAACCATATGGCATGTACGTGGTCTTTAAATGGGTATAGAGTCCCTGTTTTTAAAACTTTTCCTTTCAAGAATGTGCTGTGATCCAATGATCCAACTGGTTACCATAGGAACAGCTGAAGACTTTCATGTTTTGAAGGTTGAATCGGTATAAATGTGGCTCCAGGAATAGGTCCAGCCTTTGTATGACTGCTAGACCTTTCTGATAGGATGTACAGCTACCTCTGTGCCTAAAAATCAATAAAGAAAAAGATGTGACAGAAAAATCTGGTGATTACAGGAGGAAGACTATCTAGTTAAATGAGAGACTACGGTGGATCAGCAAAGCAAATGAACTCAAAAAGAATGTAATAGAAAAGACTTGGAAGAACCAGCAAATTTCTAAGCATATTAATGAGATATTCTTCTGTTTTTGTAATTTGTAATAAGGTCTGTATATTTTTTTTTTTAAGATCCTCTAAATTTTATTTCAGGGGTACAATATTCATAGTTAAATAATTATTCATAATCTGCTGTACTCACTGGCAGCTGTTGCATTTTTTTACATTTAACACTTTGAAAACTTGGGGGGAAAAAACCAAATGTGAAGAATGGAAAAATGCAAATGTGCATTCCTATTCCACAAATGTGTTTCAGTGTTTAGGGAGCTTAGGATTGATGCACTTATCACCCTGATAAGGCATCCAAACAGTCTTTGCTGCACTGGGAGGAGACTGATCAGCTTTTGCAGCCCTCTGGGTGGAATCCTCAGTGCTGCTTATCTGGCATCATCCAACTATCTCTGTTGACACAGGGGACTCAAAACAAGGATGCCTTGTTAGTCTGACTACTCTTCCTTGCTTCAACATTTTCTACTCTTCTATGCTGCTATTTTCCCTCCTGAATCCTCCTGAACAAAAGAATTCCATCCTAAAAACCCCAGCTCTGTAATTTTGCCTTTCTTATTTATCCACAGACTTTATTACTGCTCTTTCTTAGCCATGTGAGTCAAGGGTGGGCTGCTGTGTCTTATCAGAGTTGATCCTTGGAGCCTTGGAATCTCAACTACTGAAACAAGGAGGAAGGGAAAGCTTAGAACAGTTAGTTACAACACT
>NW_009920668.1:4127-25573 GCF_000696875.1 Nestor notabilis
GTAGATGATGGAAATCACAAGTGAGGAAACAAATGAGAAGCAATAGTTGCCTTGGAGTGGAGATACGAGAAAAAGTACGTTGTCTGCTGTTGCCCTTAGAAGTGTTTGGTCTCTTTGGCCATCACCATCATGAAATCTTTAACAAAAGGCTATTGTTCTCCAAAGCAGGATGGGACAGCATGTTAGGAAAAATAAGGCTGAAAATCACTAAGGATGGGAAAAAAAAAAAAAGTAAAACTAGTCTTTATTTTTGCAGTTATTTGAATTTTATATGTAGGTTTAAAAATCTAAAATATTAAAGGAATAAACAAATAAGCCAGGCTTACAAAACTAAGTGAGAATGATTTATGTCAACAGGTCCTTTGGCAGACTAACATCATAGTTTGTGTGACTGGTTATCTGTTATTCTGTTTATACTTATTAAAAACTGTTGTATGTTTTGTGTTTGTTTTCTGTGCATGAATCCAGATCAAAACTAGGGAGAAGGATTTGGAATGATGAGAAATACCGAGATATTCTTTTTTAACTGTTTTATTAAAATATTCAATATGTGAACAGCAAAACTATAGTGTCAGGAGTAATAAGCTATGATTAGTTAGTAAAAACTTGGATCTCCTGAATTTTAGTTTAAGACACTGGGCATTCTGCTGACCACATTGCCCTGTGTTTCTTTGGTATGCTGTGGCTTACACAGTCTTCAGAAATGCCATTTCACATCCATGGTTAAATCTTCATAAGCAACGCCTTCTTACCTTACCAAGAACTCTTAATATTGCTGATTTTATTTTGACATATTGTACAATTTATTTTGGATTTCTTATATTTTAAGTTATATAGGGGGAGCTTCAGGCAATGCAACCATTCTACAGAGACAGTAGGGCTTCACAGTGGAAGTCCTAAATGCTAATGTTGACTCTTACATTGACAAGAGCAAACCTAAAGTCTAATATTGTCCATTTTGTTGTTATAAAGGTCTTTTCCATATTGTTTTCTCTGTCTGCAAAAATCTGACTTATCTCCTTCTGTGGAGAAATTTTTAAATTTTGAGGTTTAGTTCAGCTACATGAGAATTGTTCATCTGCTTTGAGACTCACAATTTGAGTTAGTATAGGCAGCCATGATTAGGGGTACAAGCATATTACTATTCTTCTGAACATGTAAGCATACAAGAAAAAGTAACGGCACGTCTCAGGGTAATCATAATGGTGATAGAGAGCACCTGAACAATCACTAGACTGTAACAGTTCTGCACTTACACTCTTCATTTTCCATGGATCAAAGCAGCAGCTTTTAAAGACACTGTTGCTCTTTTACTTGTTTTACAAACTCCTACTTTCTGTTGCTACTCTCCAATCAGCTAATACAATTACAATCTCAATGAAAAAAGTGTCCTTCATGAGATTTTCTCACGAAGTGACTTTTCATGAAACTTTTGATAGAAGAGAGAACCACTAGGCAATCTGATATCAGTACAGTGAGCGTCACTTGTATAACTTTGCAGGTCTTTTCATTGCTCTTCTCTTACATCCTGATTGCTCTCAGCAGTAGCATCTAGTAACTTTTGTAGATATATAGGGAAAAAAAAATCCAGCAAAGGCACAAAAGAGTTTGCTGTGCATTTTAGCTAATACAAAAACTAATTAAATCAATTTTCCTTAAAGAGAGATTGAGCATTACATCCAATAATGAAATCACTAGATGGTATCTATGAGATGGACTGAACTTGTCCTATGTTGTTGACATTTTCTTTTATTTACATTAGTACATCCACTAGTTTGCCAACTGTGAACTGATTGCAACTACATAAATTACAAAGTAGCTGTGCCCTTGTTTAATGAAAACTGCAATTTTACCCTGAGTTCTCAGTCCATCACATTGGTCTCTCAGTTTTTTCTCTTTGTTCCAAGTCTAACGTGAGTTCCCCAGGACAGATATATCACATCGGATATACACACTCATCCATCCTACTGAAATGGTATTCAGAACTTCTTTGAAGAAACATGTCCTGAGAATGGTCTTTTGCCCAGATATGATCCTAACTATTATTCAGCCACTCAGTAATTCTTCAGTGTTGAAAATAATGAAGAATGAAAACAAAATCAAGCTTCCTCAGGAAAATTCCTTTCTTCTGTTTTCTGGATAATAGTGTAGGAAAAGATTAGATTGATACCTTTTAAAGATTTTTTCAAAATGTGTTCAAAGCTCACCTACATGAAGAGAAACTTTGACAGGGCTTTTGAAGGGATGATTTTTTTTTTTTTTTAAAAGAAAAAAAGGTTTATGCCTTTCTCTGAAAGCTGCCAGCAAGTCAATGGATGGAAGACGTCTACTGCTGGAAAGAAGATGGGCAATAAGACTTGTAATTGAGCTTGTAGTTGATTTAATTTATTGACTTGTTGGTGTACACTGGGGAGAGAAGCAGATGAGAAAGAGGTGAAAATAATAAAAAGATAAAAACTTACTAGCATTTTATAGAGGATCTGAATTCAATTTATTTCTTACATAGATATTACTACATGGAAATATCTGCACTGCTTACATATATCTATATGCAGAACCATCAGCTGCAGTCAAATTCTGACAAAGTCCCTTATAGATATGGCTGGTGAGAACCTTTTCTCATATAATTTAGTGTGTTGAGTGTCTAGTCCTCTGGGTTCTCTCTCTAAACAATAAAGCCAGAGTGGCAATTCTGGAAGGTGAGTCATGCAATCTGCCTTAAGCATCTGCCTTCATAGAGAACTAAGTGCTAACTACTTATCTGTCTCCCCTGTCTGTTGACAGTGTCTGTAGCTTCTGAATTAGCCATTATATCATACCTTCTTTGCTAAATACAAACCATCACTTACTTAGTCGGGTGGTCTTTTTTTTTTTTCTTTTTTTTTTTTTTTTTAGTAAGCTAATTAATGTTGGTTTAGTAAAAGAGCAATATGTACAATCACTAAACATTTTTAACACTTCACAAATTTTCAGTAAAATCTGAAGTGTGGAAATAGACTAGTAAATAGGTAGTATAAATGGCAGCTTTTGAGAATTCTAAAGTTTCTGCAGTGTTAGATACTGCCACAATGTAAGAAAGGAACAACATAAATACGGTACTTTAATAGTGATGACTGCTAACACTGCCTGCTATCAAAAGGCCAAACTTCTATCATTCTGCTTAATGAAATCTATTACTTAGTTGAAAAGCCTCCAAAAATTATTAAAATTTACATAAATATGTAAATCAGTTAATATATACTTACCTAAGTTATTTATGCAAACCTTTGCATAGAAAATATATATAAACTCAAGTATATAGTATAAAATAAAATACATACTACCTCCAAGAACTGAAGTTTGAAAATACTGGCAAGTGTTCACTTCTGCACATTTTATGAAAGCAAATAAAAATCTGATTAACTGTTACAGAAAAAGTAATGTGAAGTAACTTAGCTGTCCTCTTAAATATAAAAAAAAAAAGTGTTAAAAGAATAATTAAAATATTGGTTAAAAATAATTTCAGTCTTAATCCAGTTATGTTATTTTGCTCCATTCCCCAACTGGTATGCAATGACTGCTAAAACCTGGCTTCAATATCAAAACCATATTTTATGCTGAATCTCAAGTATACTTCTTGAAAGAAATAGAATATTTCATTTAAATATTTCATCAATATTTATCATAACAGTGATATTATAAACAGCTCTTATTTTTTTTTTTTCTGAGAGCACAACAAAATTAAATACCTCTTCAGCATATGATACTTTTTTCCCAAACATTTAAAGTCTATCTACTTCTTACAGTCTTTTGCTTTTTATAAGTAAGTCATCAATTCCCAGAAAAGATTCCTGGTACACTTGGGTAATCAAGAAAGATCTTTTCTTTTCACTTTTACTTTTTTTCCCAACACTCCTTAGAAGTACCAAAAGAAAAAAAATCTCCTGAAGGCAATGTTATAACCCAATATTTAACATTCTGAAAATCATTAAATATATTTATAAACTCATCTATAGATAACTGAATTTCAGCAGTACTTTCTATACAAACGTTTGCAATAATTTAGTTAAAAATTGCTTGGCAAGAAATAGCTAAATTCCTGTAGTATTTTGATGTTCATGCTCACTAAAGTTAGCAAGGCTATGATAAAATAAGTGTGATGATGGCACTGGTTAAAGAAAAAAAGACTGGCAATTCATATATAAAGTTTAGATAAAATTAAATCTATTCTGTTTCTATGCATCACCTGCTGACTTATCTCATTTATGGTGCCATTTATTGGCAATAGGACTTGATGTTTCTGATCGCAGTGTCATCTTTGAATCAAATTTACACATTAGGAACCACACCAACCTTGTAGTTAAGATTTTCCCTCTCCATTTCATAAATTTAGAAAAATCATGATCTTGGCTTGACTGGCGAAGAGCTGAACCTTTGTTGATTTATGTAGCATTCTAAACCTAAGTCTGCAGGTGCCACATGTGCTGAGTTCTCCATGAAGGACATTCAGTGGACAATGAGATCCTAAGGACAGGCTTACCCTTATATTCAAGCAGTTGAAAAATTAAAGAATTTGAAAATGGATTTTAAAATATATTTTTTTTTCAGTTCCTTAACATTAAAGAGCAATTTTGCTGAATTTCTCACTACTGATGTGTGAACTCCTAATATATTAGTAAATTATTTATGATTTCTTTCGTTGACAAAGCAAAAGTTAATGCATTTAAAACAATTATTCTCTTTTTCTCAGCAAGTCTTTAACACATAGAACTTTCTTATATATTATTAAATTTCAGCATTACACTACAGATCCAGAATGATGGAATTCAACATATTCTGAGATGCGTGAGAATGGATGAACACTAGCATACAATATAAATCCAAAATGCAAACATCATGCTGGACATATCAGGGAAAAAAGGACAAAATATTTGTGATCTGATCTAAGTAATTCACAGATTTATTGTTTCATGTGGAATGTACCATTCAGAGATTCATACAATTTGTGTCATGATTCCATTCTGAGCTATTTACAATTATGGTATTTTTCTGGGTAGCTACTAAGTCTCACTGGAGAAATACTAATAGCATTAGTTTTGTTAAAAAATGCTAATTTGACAAAACACAAAACTTTCATTAAAAAATATTAACTTCTCAAATGAAAATATAAGACCTTAAAATTTTCTTTTTACTGGAATTAATAACTTAACATAAGATATTAGTTGGTAGGGCCTGAAAGTGAGAGTAAAAGCATACATAGAAATGTTCACTCCACAGCAATTTTTTTGATTTTGGTTTTGATTTTGGTTTTGTATTTGTATTTGGATTTGGTTTTGTTTGGTTTTGTTGTGGGGTTTTTTGATTTTTGTGTTTTGTTCTGTTTTGGGGTTTTTGGTTGGCTTTGGGATCTTTTATTTATTTGGTTTTGTTTTCTTAAATTACTTTATTTCTTTCTGTTCACTTTTCACCATTACAAAGAAGTAAATGAACAAAGACACAAATTTCTCTATCTCTACAGCTAATTAAAAACTCAGCGCCAAATGAACTGCATAGGAAAATACATATGTTTCAGCTTGGTAAAAAATAATGACTGCCTTTGCTCTGGGTTTAGTATGAAAGAACTTGAAAACTATTTGAACTGAATTTTCCAACTCAGGAATATTGCAAAATACCAGCAATTTGTACAGCAGGTTTTTTCCTACTTTTTTTTTAATTTATTTCATTTCAAATTGACTGATTGATTGCTATCTGATTTGAAGATTATTTTATAGAACACATATATACTTAATGGCAAGAGTTGTGACTTCCATAGAGAAAACATAAATCTCAAAATGGAGCAGTAGAGAGCAAAACAGATTCTGAAGAAATATAAACCAATCTCTACTCTGCCTTTAATATCCCCTGTGAGAACTATTCTTTATATAGGGTCTAGCTTGCTTTCACTGCAGCTGCATTATATTTCTGTTTAGATAGCGCACAATATTTTCTTTTCCTAATACAGAAACTAATGAATAGCAGTGAATGATAAACTTGGACATGTGCCAAACAGAAGATTAGTACAAATAAAAGATGTAATGCATCAGTGAGAAATTCAGTTAACTATCATAACCCTATCCCACTCTGTGTCCCTGTCCCCAGAGGAACAAGTCCAGACTCCAAATGTATACACAAACTGATTTGAGCACTGTTTGTGTTTTACAGTCAGATGTAAAGGGTCATTCAACATCAAGCGAGGCTTATAGAAATATTATCAAGGCATTATTTCTCGAAATCTTGTTTCAATGACAGAAAAGTTAGTTGTTTCTTTTTGAGATAGCTTCTGCACCTTCCCACTAATGGGACCCATCACTAAAAATGCCTTTCTATCTATACTGATGATTAGTATGTCTAGAGGCACAACTTACCTAAGGACATACAGAAGTTAATTAATCATTGAAACTTGAGACAAATCTTGAGTTTCCTTGGTGGCAAATGTGGGCTTTAATTAGCATTTTATTGCATTGCTTGGAAAGGAACAGAGAGAATGCAGATACTAAATAATGCAAACTTAATATACCATAGAGTATATATGGTATTGCTACAATTCAGTGAAGACTATTAAAAGTTCATGAATTTTTAAATATTATTTCTGTGTTTCGTAAAATGTCAGTTAAAAGGTATGATGGACTTGCTCTATAACTTCAACTGATGTTGGTAGCAATTCAAACTCTCTTCCTGTATTTTGAAACCTACATAAGATAATAAGCAATCTGAAGAATTCCTACTGTATTACTCTTCTGTGCAACATCTCAAAGGTACTCCTGAATATGTACTACTTCTTTCACAGTCGGTAGCTCCAAAGGAGGGATGTCACAGTCCCTAAACAATAATATCCCTAAATACATTTATGTCTCAGTCTTTCCCAAAAGATACAGAAGTTCTTGTAACAAATGTTACTAATAAACTCTGCAATTCTTGCATCAGATACAAGCTGTGCTGAGCATAGATCTCTTTAATGGAATTTTAAGTCATGATCAGGCAGAAAGTTATGACAGCTTCCAAGAAGCAATTCCACAACATCCATGAGAGTGTAGGCAGAAAATACGTAACGTCATCGTAATTTCACCATCACTGAAATACAAAATGATGCAATAGTGGTAAAGTGGCAACAGGCAATTATAAATCAGCCTTATATTAAAAATCAAATTATTGGAAACAAATTTTTACATGTTACAACTAAATCGTTATGGTTAAGCAGATGGCTATGACAAAGATTTAAGAGGTTGCCTTTTAGATAAGCTTTAGACCAGAAATGCCAAGATGTGAAATGTGTGATCATCTACCCCTGAAGTAGCAAATCTGCTTACCAGTCTATTCAAATCATTCACATTGAGTGAGGATCTCAACTTGGCAATATTTCTTAGGTAATACAAAATGTTCTATTAACAGTTTAAAATGTGTCCATAGGCAAAGCAGAGCACTATGTGGGTACACCTTTTATTCACCAAGCAGATGTCTGAAGGAAAAAACCCCAAATCTCTAATTTAATTTGTCATTGTTTTTGTGTAATTGTTAAATTTTCAATCAGTATCATACAGTAACTGGAGTCTAGCTAAATGTCTTTGCATAAATAATAGACAAATAGACAAGGCAATTATCAGTTTATCTGTACAGTCACAAAAAACAGATAATACCATTAAAAAAATCAGTAGAAGCACTTCAGCATCAAAGACTTGTTTCTGTCTATTATTTGTCTTTCCCATTCTTTTAATGTAATTTAAAATCTGATTTAAACTTAATATTTTGAACTATAAAAAAGGAATAAAAAGTGGTTACAATTTCAAGATATTTTAAATATTTACTTTAAATACATATTAAAATATGCACAAATGACCAAATTGTCCTGAACATCAGGCATTAAATAGACTTTAGGCCCATTAACATTTTGTATCTGTTCGATATCCCTTTGGATTTCCTTTCAAAGCTTCTATCTGTTTTGCTGTTTGAATATATTATGAAATGCAATAATTATTTTGGGAGCAAGTCCACATTCATTTGAGTTACGTTAGGATGCTCAGCTGTGTCAGTACTTTGATGCTGATGCTGTACACTGGTACTTAGAAATGTAACAGGAAAATATAAAAAAAATGTCTTGAGCTGGTAGTAATGGAGTCTTAGAGAAAGGTGGTACCTTATTATCTTCACTTGTACTGGTATCCCTGCTGTTTTGGGGCTTTTCCCTCTTCTAATCCAGTTTACCAGTCTATTGCTGAAAACAAATGGAGTGCTATCATTTCTAGGTTAGAATCCTTTCCTTAAAAATTCATTTAAATCTTTTGAGAATTATACGTGACACAGGCATTTTAAGATCTGCATTCATGAGAGAGTAAAAGACCACATAGATCTAAGTCTATAGAAAATATTCTTTTGATGCCAGTATTGAATTGCATACAGAATCTGTGTTTCTTTTCTATAGGTAATATATCCAAATTATCATACTGAAGCTAAAATAAATTTAATATTTCAAGTACCAATACCCTACATAGAGCTAATGGTATCTGCCATGCAGGCACACCAAGAATTAAATTAATAGCTGGAATTTGTCTGGTTTCATTTGTTTGAAAACCCATTTGCAGTATGTGGCACCTAACAATCTGACTGATTCCTTCAAGGCTGCAGTCATTCATTACACATGGCTTCCTAAAGGTGCCTTTTCAGTCAGAATCTGTACTTCTGAAATGCTTTACATTTCTCAAGACAAATAAGATACAGTGCCTGTAATACATATTTGTTTACTCACTTTCAGTCAAAGCTTTCTGCTTTTTCTTGGATACAATTTTGTGAAGAGTTTTTTCCTCATTCTCCTCCCATCATATAACCCATGCCCTTAAGCAGTGAGAATCCATCAACCAAATTTTTTTCTACAGCATACCTCTGTTTTCTATTACTGTATACATTCTTAATGATTTTCTTCTTACAGTCCAGCAAGTTTAAGATCTTCCTGTTGTTCGTTAAGTGAGAAATACGATTGTGTAATAACTCATAAAATCAAATTAAGGAGGTAGAAAACAGAATTACACTTCTATTCTGTTTAACTAATTACTTGGTACAGTTCACCTTTATGTCCGTTTTGCTTATTCTGAGTTATATGGGGTGGTAGAAGTATCAATCACTGTTCTAAGATATATCTAAATGTATACAAATATTATTCTCATTAATAG
The DNA here is from genome assembly GCF_000696875.1 of Nestor notabilis. Taxonomy (NCBI): domain Eukaryota; kingdom Metazoa; phylum Chordata; class Aves; order Psittaciformes; family Psittacidae; genus Nestor; species Nestor notabilis. Next base: position 13,307 of record NW_009920668.1, read on the forward strand.
AGGATCATAACGGTTTATTTTTATTCATTATTATTCATTTTTATCAATTTATTTCTCAAACAAATTAAAAGGACTGTTCCCAGCTCAAAAAAAAAAAAATAAAAAAAAAAGTGTTCTTCAGGATCCAGCTGTGACGTTTAATGGTAGATTAACCAAGAGCAATGTCCAGAAGAAGGTATATGCATGCAGTTTCATGAATGTATCTCACTGAAAGCTGTTGAGCAGCTTGTAAAGGTGACGGACCTGTCAGTTCTGATGTTGATCACAGAATTGTATTTATGTTGAAAGTGCTCTCTGGAGCCCATCTAGTCCAACCTTCTACTTAATCAGTGCTAATTTCAGTTAGATCAGGTTGCTCAGGGCCATATCCAGTTGAATTTAGTAATTCTCCAAAGATGAAGCTTCTTTGAACAGCCTACTTCAGTACTTCATCACCATCACTGTGAAATGCTTTTTCCTTCAATCAGACTTTTTCTGCAGCTTGTTACCATTACCTCTTGTCGTTTTGCTGCAAGCTTCAGTGTCTGGTTCCAGCTTTCTAATATGATTCCCTGCCTCCTTTTTTGACCACTGTAACTAGTTTGCCCTCCCTTAGTTATGCCTGCAGGATAAACAAATCTAGCTCCTTCAGCTTCTTCCCATATTGCATGTGATGCAGGCTTTTGAGAAAGTCACTCCACCGGAACACAGTTTGTTTATCTGGGGGCCCCAAATCTGGACAGTGTTTCAGATTTGACCTCTGAGTGCTGAATAGAGGAAATAAGAATTTCCTTTCAGCTGTTGTTTATGCTCTTGTTAACATAGGCCAGTAGGCAATTATATTAAGCATGCATTGCTGACTTGATCAGTTTCTTGTCCACCAGGACTTATAGGTCCTTTTCTGAAGAGCTGCTTTCTAACCACTCTGCAGCCTGCATTAGTGCGTAGAGATGTTCTATTGTGGATGCAAGACTTTCACATCTCTGCTCAACTTCATGATGAACCTGATGGCTCGTTCCTCCATCTTGTTGAGCTCCTACATGGCAACCTAGCCCTCCCACATATTAATGGCTCATCTCATTAGATGTCTCTGAAATTAAGAAGAATCTTTTTATTAGTGATGGTAATGGTAGGTCTAAGGGTGCAAATATGAGAAAATAAAACCATATTTTGAACATAATAAAATATGCTTTTTATTTTTTTCCAAATTATCTACCTATAATATATCTGAAAGTGTTTTATAATTTAAATTCTAGATTGCTGGAAGTTATAAAGAAATAGACAAATAATGCCCATTGATCCAGACTCTTCAATAACTGAAACTCGTAAGTCCTTCCCTGGTTAACTGAGGAAGAAGTTGGTAGTCTTAACCTAAGAGCAATATATTAAAATATTTCTATTTCACACTTTATTTTTCCTACTGAGTTCAGTATAACCCATCAGGTCAAAGGGGAAAGTAATTTTTAAATTAAAATGTTAAGAAACTACTGCAGCTGTCACTGTACATATTATGGAAATATCTAAGCACTTTGGGGCAAAAACACTCTATCTGATGGAAAAGGGAGAAGATCAAAAAGTCAAACCAGGAAGACACAAACAGCTAAGCTTAATTTAACACCATATGTGAACTGAGAAATACTGGCTAGCACACCATGAAAATGCCTGAGGAAGTCTCTTTGAATAGAAATCACTTTACTTACCACTAGTGACTCACCCACAAGAGATTTTTACTTCATTACCTCCACACTCAAGGATTTACTAAAAGATTTTTGGCCTTAATATACTAGATACTTAATATAATAAAATTTAGAATTTATGGAAATCCTAGCTTCTGGATTCTTTAGTGCATGACTCATCTCCCACCTAAAAAATGATGTCTGGTGAAATCCTCACCCCACTTGTTTGTAGGTAAGGTGAAATCTAAATATACTTTTTCAAGAAGACTGAATTGCTATGCTCTGGAAAATTTTCTATGTTTTTTGCTATTCTTTTCAACTCCCATATGAAAATGAGCATAAATGGTTAACAAGGCACAGGAACTACTTTACTACTGTGGTCATATATAGTATAGCTAATTCTTATGCCTCTCATCCTAATAATTATTTGAACAACACATATCAGAGGTATGTGGTTAAGATCCTTGTGCTGTAATTCTTTCTGATTTGTATACTTACTATAATTTTCCAAGTGTACAAGTGCCTGACATTTCAATGTAGACTTTTACTGTCTTCTCTATTATCAAAAGTATCAGAATAAAGCATGAAAATGACTATTATCGACGTCTCTCTTCCTCTTGTCTCTCCTTAGCAAGTATAATATCTCTCCAAAATAACTAGGAAGTAGCTTGCTTCTAGAAAAGGTTCTGCGCACCTTCAGCTAGAAAAGGCTATTAGCTGCAGAACGTCCTGATACGTATTGTGCTTTGAAAACATGTCATCTTGAAAACCTGGATCTTTGGTGCAGTTCAGGACACATATTCTCCATGTCAAGAAACACCTTTTTTAGGATTGTTTTTTAAAATATCACATATAAAAAGTTAGGTCCTCATCTTAGACTGTTAAAAAGATATTCTGTGAGCAGACATCACACAAATGACATGGGAGATGTAAGACATCTGAATTAAAAGAAAAACAAAAAAACCCCAACTTAATTCATAACTTACCTAAGTCATTCCATTAAACTTGTGCTGAGGTGGAATCAGAACAAAAAGGTAGACACAAATCAACAGTATGTTTTGAAATGCTAATGAAAAAGTCTGTTGTCAAATAGTAGGTGGTTGTAGAGATGGTAACAATAACATTATGATGCAATCATCAGATTGATTATGCAACATATGGTTTTGGTCTGCAGATGGCAGTCAAAATAAAAAGGAATTGCACATCACAAGATGAAAAATATAATAAATATTAATAGAACTTCTAGATAGATGAATGCTATTGTGATCAAAAATGTCTACCATATAAAATTACAATTAAAAATTCCACCAGTTTCTACATATTTTCTGCCACAGTGCCTCTAGTTATACCAGCTTCCAGATAAGAAAAAACCTAATAAATCTGAATTTTATTAAGTTAAAATTTTGAGGAATAAATATTATTGGAGTGATTTTTTTTTTTTTTGTCTTAGGACAAAAAAAAGGACGCTACTTCAACAAAGTAAAGCTCAACACAAGTTCTTCATCCTGAAGCACATTTGTTGTTCACACACAGTATGTGTGACTGTAAAACATCCTCTGTTCCTTAGTTTCCTCACATACATAACCAAACTTTAATTTTTTTTCTAGTCCTACACATACTCAACAGAAAATTTGCAGAAGATTGTGCAAAAAGCAAAAAAAAAGCCACCCCAAATTATCATTTTAAAATGCTAAGGTTACATGTATTCATTTCTGTTATGGTTTGTAAAGGATGGCAGATGAACAGTAAAGCAGTAAAGCTTGGAAGGCAAAAACACAAGCATGTTTCACCTTTTATTGTTCTAGAGCTACCACTAATCACATACCTGTAAAAATATCCTGCAGTCACTACTACAGAAAATAAATATGAGCAATGGATATTGATACTTCTTTATTTGCTGATATTCTACCATATTTGCAGAAAAGGAACTTGTTACATATCTCTTTGCCCCAGTTTGCAAACTTAAAAAAATTAGACTAAATTTTAACTGGCTGATACAGAGAACTGAAATAATAAAAATAGCATGCAATTCAGCTATAAATAAAGTGAATACAGATTCAACAAAATGAAACCTTCTTCAGGATTAATACCAAGAATTTTTACTGTGAGTGTGTAACCTGCTGGAAAGAGCAAATGAATGGAAAATAAAGGAGTACTATCTGACAACAGTTTCACTTTGAAGATCTCATAGGATGCACCTGTTTATCAGGAAAATGCAATTCTATGATGTAGGATCTAAGTTTTACTCTTTATTGTTTATTTTCCAGAATAGGACTGAATTATCTCCAGGATAAACAGGGAAATATTCATGCGATTTTTTTAAATTGTTTTGAAACGCTTTCTGGTATACTTCTTTGGAACAATCTGTATAGCTTTTATTTAATTTCCTAGGAAAATGAAGTTTTTAGGGACAATGATAAATTATGAAAAATTCTTAGACATTTTGAAAAACTTCCCAGTATGAGGATGCATTAATAAAAAAATATATAAATAAAACTTGTTCATCTTTAGTTTGAGCACCTTATGAAAGTAATGTTCTGTGGTAGTACTAAAAAATGATGAAAGAGTCAAACTAAATGACTCCAGATATATTCTTCTTCTATAGTCCTATGTTTATAATTCTTTTAAATTCTGTTTGAACTCCATTCTTGCTGTCTTCAAGTCTAAAAGAATTAAAAATCAAACAAAAAACCAAACCAGTACGTTGCAGGAGAAGGTAAGCTGCACTTCTTTAAATACATCTTGCAAAACTCACACTTATTAATTTAGGAACTTCCACGATAACCCTGCTGACATCATATTAAATGACTGTGAATTATGGGTATACACAAGTTCTACATCTGTTTTTTTTCTGTCAACTTCTTTAACAGACAAAGAGTAAATTGGAATTTCTGTACATTGATGCTGCATTCAACACAGGTACAAAGAAAAAGGGCACAATGGAGTAATATTGATACATTCAGTAATTTCTGAATTAAAAGAGAGAAACTTCTTATTATCCAGAGAGTTATGAACTATTTAGTCATTTCACTGGACAAGTGACTTAATCAATTTTTTATAAAATATGGTTTCATCACATTTTAATAGATTTGTAGACCTTCCACAAAATAAGATTGCAGAACTGAAAAATCTTTGGAAATCAAAATATTCTATTCAATGTTACATATTATCTAACGATCCCAGTCATTTCTCTTACACTCCCACAATTTAATGCCTAGAAGACTGAAAATCTTCAAAAATGTTTGCTTGCTTAGTGCTTCTAGAATCCAAAGGCCAGATGAGGATCATGGTCATTAATAACAAAACTGTGATCTTATGTATAATAATTTAAGATATTATGAGCTTATTTCAGTGGGGAAAATAGTATCCATGTGTTTCTCCAAATCTTACTCATAATCCTGCTAGTAAGGAACATCTGACGTTGTCAGCCTTCTACTAAAAGAACAGTCCCATAAAAGTAAAAACAATGTTTTACCAGTGACTTCAATGGAAATAGAACCTACATATTTTATTCAGAGATAATCTAGGCGGTTTACTGTCTCCTACATAGATCATTCACAAAGAAGCCTGTTTAAGAGGCCATTCACATTTTCAAATGTTTTAATATTGCAGTTTCAGTACTAAATAGATACAAGAACTTTCTTTCCTTTTGGAGAGAGTCGAATGTCCTGGTTTCGGAAGGAGGAATATATGCTTGTAGGAAAACATAGCAAGATCTAATTTTTTCAATGTTCTCTGCTGTTCTTGTAGTTGATGATCTGTCAGTGTTTTCATATGTCATATTAGGTTTATTTTCAGATATTTACAAATCAGGCCAAAAGATTTACTGCAGGCTGAAATGTAGAAAGCAAAGTTTCAGACAAAAAAGATACTACATTCTGTTAAAAAAGGTAACTTAGAAAAAAAAGGAAAACGCAGTTCCTTAAATGTTCTCACTCCTTTTTGTAAGCACATTGATTGTTATGTAAGCTTTAGTTGAACCCTTCCTGATTATAATGCTAGTACCATTACCCTTAATAAAACAAGTCATTACTAATTATAACGACGGGGTTGTCCATCAGAATAAAATATGCTATCTGAAGAATATTCAAGATAATCACAGATAATTAAAACTACATTTTAAAGAAAACTAGATGGCTAGAAGTACACTTTAAATTTATGTGAGCTGAAAAACTGTTGGAAAAAACAGTTCTGGGCCAGAGACTGAGTAAAGCATGCTAGATAGCTAAAGAATGGGATTTGCACAATCCAGTAGTCAGAGGACTTTCCAGAGCTCCTATAACATGCAGAGGAATCTGAGTCACTTTCTCCAAAGTAGATTCTTACAAATAACCTCAAGTCTTGGACCTGAATGCACAATCCAGGTTTTCATGTCCCATGATAAAATTCAACATACACTCCTCCAAATTCTCTCATTTCTTCAAAGAAAAAGAATACAACATCATGAATTTTTTTAATTTTTTTTTTTTAAATCAGGACAACATCACAGAGGACACTGAAAAACACTCTAAGCAGAGTAACCATGTACCTGAAAATATGTGCTGATGTCACTGTATATAGGAGGTTTATGCATTCTTTTACTTCCCAGTGAACACTGCTGTTGCTGCTCTATTTACCATAAGTGGTACCTCTACTAACATACCATTCCAATTTCTTTTCTGTGCATGCTGATTTATTGAAATGCCCACTAGATTGGGCAAAAAAAGAAAGACATAATCCGAACAGCTAAGAAGGGTTTAGACAGGGTCTGAGCTGGAGCTCAGAAACAAGAGTAAGAATTCTCAGGTATTGTACTAGATCCTCAGACATTTTAGGCCTGCAGGTAGTCTTGTTAATCAAAATATTTGCAGTGATAGCCAGCTACTCAAAGATACTTATGCAATTCACTCTCAATAAAATTTAATATCTTTGAGGATCTGGGTTATAAGGTCATCCGCCAGGTCAAGCATCAAAAGGTCTGAACAGTTTTGAAGGTATTAAAATAGGAACTTGTACAGAACAAGTCCTTAGCCTTTCCCGTCAATAACAAAACCAAACAGCAAGAGTAAAAATCCTCCTTTCCATTTCTAGTAATATTTGTCACATTAGTAGGAAGATATAACAAAATCTTTAAATGGAAACAGTTCAGAAGACAGGAATGGGAGGTAGAAGATGGAAGTGGATTGCAAAATACGCTGTATTATTTGTGAACTGTAAAGTGTCCCTGCACAAAACCCACTGCATTGGAGCTTCAGAGCAACAAAATGATACGAAAAGAGAAGACCGTAAAATATGATAGACAGGCTGTCTATAGGCACTTTTGGTTGCCAAGGAAGCTTGCAATGTTCAGAGTGTTCCCAAGGGAACATTTTAGTCACTCATTTAACATAAGCTGTAGATAGAATGTGATGGGTAACAGTGACAAAGCTGTGCTATCAGGGAGTTTGTTCTCTCACCTATAAAAACATACCTCCTGCCTCTGCCAGGAGTCTGTCCTCCACAGTCTAATAAAACACTAACTGGAGCTTACTTAATGTCATGTTTTTTTATGCTTATTTATGATGGGCAACTTAATATGCTTTGAAGTCAGATCAGTGTGTTCTTCACAGTACTCTTCTTGAATAATTTGGTGGTTTTTTGAAGAAAATAGCTATATTTTAAAGAATACAATTTATTCTAGTCTATATTCATAATTTCCAGTGTAGTTTATTAGTAAATTGAAATAGTATATAGTCATGAGGGTATTCTTTTTAAAATAATTTACCTATTCATTGGTGTGTAGTTAATGTGTGGTGTCCCTGCTCATGCCAGGGGGATTGGAACTAGATGATCTTAAGGTCCTTTCCAACCCTAACTATTCTATGATTCTATAATGCATCAAAAATAAACAAAGTACAAATATTTTTTGTGTTATTTTCAGTAGGATATAGTAAAACCGTTGTGAAAGAAAACGTAATTATCTATATGTATCAGATAATTAGATTCTGTATAAGGAAGTATGAATTAATTTTATTGAGATTAACTTAAAAACATAATTCAAAATAAAAGTAGGAAATACTTGATGTAAACTGAAACTTTGTTTTCCAAAATGATGTAAATTGCAGGTTAAAACTTACATTTATTTTCCCTCTTATTACCTCTAAGTCAACTAATACCTTTTAACAACACAATTTTGTAAAATGTATAAAAGTACAAAAGGAACTTAAAGCTACCCATTACAAGACATAAACCAACATTTTGGGGAACAAAATACTATTAACAATTAAAATATATTAACAATTTCTGTTTTTCACATATGAGAATATTTGTGCAGGTGGACATAGTTATAAGTCCCATTAAAAAAACGAAATCTCTCACAACAGGCATCCTGTTAGTCTCCCACATGTTACAAAATAAATAGTAAATCTAAGTTTATTATAGAGTTAGAAGAAGAAGCTCCTAGGAAGGATCTTGAAAGACCATGTGGTCAATCCCTCTTGACTAAAGTAAGATGACTTATATTCAGAATCAAATTTGAAAGCATCCTATTATTTTCCCTTAAAGCCTTTCTATTTAAGGATATTCCTTTGCAATGCCAGGTAGCCTGTTCCATGGCACCAAAGTTACAATTAGACAATTTTTTTCGTACCATTAAACTGAAATACTCATTGTCATTTAGTAAGGTTTTTACTATGCCTCCAGTTTTCTCTCATTTTCTACATCATCCTTTTTTTCCCCAGTGTTAACATCCAGTTACTTCAACAGTTCTTCATTGAACGAATTTCTGTGGGGGAGGGGGGAGGGGAGAGGAAGAAAAAAACTAATGAACTTTTGATTTTTTTCATTAGTACTACACTATGTTTGGCTGGGATTTCCGAATCATTCAGGACCTTAACCATAGCAGTATATCCAATGGTATTTTTTGATGTCAGTCATTCCCAGACATTAGTGTCATGTCCCATTTGCATATTCAGAACGTATGTGCTATGACCAACATAAACGATAATTCCTATTTAGAGAGACCAAATGCAAACAGAAATGTTATCCCCCGTGTGATACAAAATACTCCTCAAGTTTAAGTGAATCTTGGAATGTAACTGCCTTTTTTGCCACAGCAACATATAAAATCTTTTTTTAGTGTGTAACCCCACTACAGATGTACACTCATTTTGGCAGCATTAGTGCCTAGACAGATAATTCAGTTTCATATTTGTACACATTTTATTTATGCCTCTTAATTGTGACATTCCATACTTTATTTTTTATTAATGATTTCAGGTCAGTTTTTCATTTTCTCAAGATCACACTGAATTCTGATCTTCCAAAACATTGCCAAGCTCTCCTGTCTTGAAACCATTTGTATACATTATTATACATCAACATCTAATTCATGAATGAAAATATTATAAAGGATCAGTACCTCAACTGAAATCTTTCCAGCAGACAGTGAATCAATAGTTAATATTAAGTGCCCATTTCCATCCAATTGTAGACCAATTTTATACTGATAAAATATGAACCATATTTCTGAGGCTGCTCGAGAGCATGTTATATAGGAGAATCTCCAAGCCCTTACTAAGATCTTAGCAAATCATAGAATCATAGAATAGTTAGGGTTGGAAAGGACCTTAAGATCATCTAGTTCCAACCCCCCTCCCATGGGCAGGGGCACCACACACTAAACTATGTCACCCAAGGCTCTGTCCAGCCTGGCCTTGAACACCACCAGGGATAAAGCATTCACAACTTCCTTGGGCAACCCATTCCAGTGCCTCACCACCCTCGCTGTAAAGAACTTCTTCTGTATATCTAACCTAGAGTTCCCCTGTTTAAGTTTAAACCCATTACCCTTTGTCCTGTCACTACAGTCCCTGATGAAGAGTCCCTCTCCAGCATCCTTGTAGGCCTCCTGCAGATACTGGAAGGCTGCTATGAGGTCTCCATGCAGCCTTCTCTTCTCCAGGCTGAACAGCCCCACCTTTCTCAGCCTGTCTTCATACAGGAGGTGCTCCAGCCCTCTTATCATCCTCATGGCCCTCCTCTGGACTTGCTCCAACAGCTCCATGTCCTTTTTATGTTGAGGACACCAGAACTGGACACAATACTCCAAGTGTGGTCTCAGAAGAGCAGAGTAGAGGGGCAGGATCACCTCCTTTGACCTGCTGGTCATGCTTTTTTTGATACAGCCCAGGATACGGCTGGCTTTCTGGGCTGCAAGCGCACACTGCCTGAAAATATCTCAGACTTTTCTCCCTCCTCATTTATTTTTTGTTTAGCACAACAGAAAGGAAACTGTACTGATATGCACAATATGTTCTTGATAAATATTAAGTGCTTTTTAACACTGATATATCATCTAGTTAACACCACTGCTTCACAACCTGTGAGGAAAACTCTTGGGTTACTTTTTTCTTTAATAGTCTCCTCTCATTTTTATTTCCCTTTCTTTCCAATTTTAAGTGCCCTTTTATTTCTTTCAGAAGTTCTCAGGCATGACCAGAGGTTCAGATTATTTCAATTTTTTTAATGTAGTGTTGGTTTTTTTAGTTTCCTCAGTTCAAGTACTGAAGACTTGAACTAAAGTATTCCTTAGTGCCTGGACACAATTTTGTAAAGACTTAAGGAATTTCTACTTACACCTCTTTGGTTTGAATTTTTTCTTTTTCCCAGAAGTAATTAAGCTGTATATTTTACTTAGTTCTATAACACATTCATTATTTTTTTTTTTTATCTTCTACTTTCTTTACAAAGAACTCATTTTGTCTCTTAGTCTTTCTAATTTTATCTGGTTTTGTAGAGGTATCTTACGTAATAAAGATTACCCATCAAGGAACAATGAGTTACAGAGAGCCACATATTGTAAATGTAATGAAAGCCAACCTATTTAACTCGACTTTCCATTCAAGTAGGGTGATGTAAGATATGTTTCCTCGTTTTGTCTGGATAGAGTGTCTGTGAGAACAAAGAATAGGTTCAAAGAGAATAGAAAGAAAAAAAAAATAATTGCAGAAGACCCCACAGTCAAGAAAATCTAGTACCTACAATAGCAAGTAGATTACGAAATCTTATTACTTCTCCTCTCGTATGAGCAAGTATCTGTGAAATATTTGAGCAAATATCATCAAGTTCCCTCTTCTTCTTCTCCCTGTAACTGATAAATATGCACTACTACATTCTTTCAAGGAACAGATGCATCTGTGATGGATGTAAAGCTTTTGACCTTAGAAAGAATATGCAGCAATGGTAACTAAGTTAAATTTCATAGGCAGAATTGGTCTTGTTCAGTCCATGCTACAAATACATCGGAAACCATGTCAGCACAGCATTTATCACTAACCTCTATGCTGGCAAACAGTGCTAAGTCTGAGTATATTTGCTGCTGCTCAGCACTTTGTTAACTTCTCATTGCTGTTGGGAGTAAACACACATGGAGCTCACACGTATGCAAAGACATAGATATTTTAAAACTTAAAAAGTTAAGGTGCTTGTTTTTTCTTGTGACTTTTCATAGATATTTTGATTACTAATCCTTTCATGCACACTTGAATTATTAATAAAGATGCTAAAATTGGATAAAAATCCCAAACAAAACCCGAACAACTCAGAAGCTATTGAAATGCCACCGTTACTGTTTTCTGTAGAATATATGCTTTGACTGATCAAGATCACATAAACAAGCAGTACTTAGGAATACTATATTTTGGTTTGTGTTTGCTCCTAATTGCTTTTATTAGTTTAAAGTATGCTATAAATATGGAATTCTTGAAATGCAGTGAAAGTATGTTTGTTCTCACTAAAAAAAAAATAAATCTGGCCTGAAAATCCTTCCAATTGGGAGGCCTGCAAATAAGTAACTGCCAGATCAGTTCATCTTAAAACTTTGCAAAATAAACTCATTATATTACAATTTGCCTACACCTGCTTAGATTTATTTTATGGTTTTATTGAGGGACATACATGGGAGAAATATTCTTTGTGTATATTGCAGTGTGTAATGAAATACCTGTATTGCATTTTCTATCCCTTGTGAATTGTAATCTACATAACTTCAGAACATTGTCCTTCTCAAAGAACAGCTAACAGTCCTCTCATTTGGGATGTTTTAAGGCTTCAGAGAGCCAAAGAGATTATTCTGCCTTCAGTAATTCCCAGGAGAAGAAAGAAAAAAAAAAAAAAGTATATATATACACTATTTTAAAGCTTTGAGAGTTTATAGCTAAGTATATTTTTCAATAACAAAACTAAAAATTATGATTCCTTTTAAAGTTAGCCAGATGTATGAATACAGATTTCAAACACAAAGAAGACAGAAATAAAATTTTGATTTTACAGAATAGCGTTCATTAGTCATACTGTGGAAAATGCACTTCATACCTTTTCCGTTAATCAGCTTTCTAGAACATAAATACCTGGACTAGTTTGACTACATTGTGTTCTCTGAGAAATCTGCTTCAATTAGCAACTGTTCTTGCCACTGCTCTCTCTCATATTGCTGTTTACAACCATTGATACTGTCTGCTACTATTATGAGCACAATCATTTAATGATGGTGTACAATATATTTTCCTTGCCCATTACTAAAGGAACATGCAGCAGTCAGGCAGTTCTGAACGTTCGAAGTTTCTATGGCTTTGCATAGGTTTCAGTTTCAGCC
>NW_009920668.1:25604-28785 GCF_000696875.1 Nestor notabilis
GTGAATTAATTTTTAAAAAAGAATGAAGGGAAATGAAAGAATACAGATCCTTTATATCAGAGTTTTGCACAGCATAGTATGGGGGAAAAAATATGGGGAAGATTAATTTTGTCTATCCCAAATCTTTTTTCATTTTAGTTTAATTAAAAAAAAAAAAAAAGCAAGCAAGCAACCAACAAAAAAATCAAACCACAAACCTTTAAAAATGTAAGTCTAAGCTTATACTGTGTCAGTTTGCAGGCAGTTTTTGTTTGGTGTTTATTTCTTTCTTTTACTGTGGCTTTAATCCTCCCTGCAAGTTTACTTATGCAGTTTTTTTTATCATAAAGCTGTAGCACCTACAAATGTTCAACCAGTCACAATGAATGGCAAATTAAACTATTTTGTTTATATTTTCCTGTTGCTTTAAGAAAAGAAATGCTATTAAATTGCTATTTGTTTTTGAATAATTGAAACACTTGGAAATATGAAAAGAAAGGCTTCATTAAATATGAGGTTGGTCTCAGCAAACATTAATATTACATTTATATCATAATTTTTACAATGGAGTTGTTCTGTTTCATGAAACCAGTCTGGAAAATGTTGCATCTAGATTGAAAAAAAAGAAGCTATGAAATAGAATCGTATGTCTGCTATTGTAATGTTGTATCCAATATTTCACTGAAGCTTTTAAATAATTTACCCTGAGTTTTCAGCCTATGGTTTTTCCAATTCAGTTGTCTTAATGAATATGTTTGTTAAATTATTTTCTAGCAAGAGAACAAATCTTGAAAAAAAAACCTGAGGACACTTTGAACTTCAAAATAGCTCTGAAGAACGGAAACCAGATAGATAGAAACATAGAATCGTAGAATCATAAAGGGTCCTTAAGGCCGTCTAGTCCCACCCCCCCTGCCACGAGCAGGGACACCACACACTAAACTATGTCACCCAAGGCTCTGTCCAGCCTGGCCTTGAACACCTCCAGGGATAAAGCATTCACAACTTCCTTGGGCAACCCATTCCAATGCCTCACCACCCTCACTGTAAAGAACTTCTTCCTTCTATCTAATCTAAACTTCCCCTGTTTAAGTTTAAACCCATTACCCCTTGTCCTACTACTAAAGTCCCTAACAAAGAGTCCCTCCCCAATATCCTTATACTGTAAGACTTTTGCTAATCCAATCATATTATTAAATCAAAAGGTCTATAGTTTTGTATCTCACTTCCCAGACTGGGAATATTATTTATTAAAGGCTATATATCATTAATAGTTAAAAAATTACTGAAACAAAGCTTTCATCAAATTGCTTCAATACACATAAATACATATAAAAAAATAAATAAAAAAAAAAGATAGGAAGAATATAGGAAAAATTGCTTTCTATATGTTACTTTTAATGACTGGAAAGAGAGAATAAGGTATTGTAAAATATGTATTGCCTTTTTTTGTGGTTATACAAACTTGCAGAAATGCAACTGCTCCATGACTAGATGATTTATATTATATATTACATACACTGTCTAAGTCACAAAGACTTTTCTGAGTCCTGTATATTATAATGTCATATTCAAATACCTGTTTTTAGGAAGCTAAAATAGGAAGTCAAAATCAGACAAAGCCAATAGGCTTTTCAGTTATGAAACTTGGATGCATAACATATAACTTTGCTTCTCATTACTGTATTGCTTTCTGTCACCAAGGAGTCTTTTTGTTGTTGTTGTTGTTGTTATTGTTGTTTTTGAAGGTTAAACTTTGGAAGGAAGTTTAATGATAGAAAAAATGCACTGGAACTAAATAGTACAGTGGAATTTTCAGCGCCAACAGGCGCATTTAAGTGTTAAAATGCCACAGGAACGTCTGTTGTATGAACATGCACGTCCCTCATTTCAGTATGAATTAAATCATATGAAAATATATGGTTGTATCTATATAACGGTCTATTTTTTTTATGAGCATATACATATTTCTTCTTAAGGCATCAAACCAATTCCTTAAAAGAAATATGACTAGTGGTACTGTAATAGTATATTAGATAATCCTTGAAGGTTATGCTGGGTTAACTAAACCTTTTTATCTTCCTCCTCTCTTTTTAGCTACACTTTGAAACAAACAGGTCACAAGATAGAATATATTTATTAATTTTATTGGAATTTAAATTGTTGAAAAAGAAATGAATTCTTGCACAAAACAAGTTTCTCTTTTATGTTCTCCTTCTTATTAATCATGTGAGATTAATTTTGTGTTGTCAATGGAAAATCCTTATAGTTATAGATGCATTGTCATCCATATTCCAGGCTTTGATATATTCTTGAGTGAATGATTACAAACCCAGTCAAAGTCAGACTTAATATGGTTTAGAAATGTTCAGAGAGCTTTCTTTAATTATAATGAAATCCTTAAATAGAAAGCAGACAAAACTAATGAAAAAAAAATCTTTGAAATATTAATACAGAACACAGAGCAAATACTGAATTTCCTAATCCAGTGCAGAAAACTAACTTTCAGCTTTTTTTGCTTTATAAAAGGAAATGGGAATATTTTTAACCACTAGTTTCAGTGAACTATGAATTTCCTGAATCCCTTGTCTTGATGCATCTTTCTTGAGATGACCTGTTGTTACACCCCATTGAAAAAGAACATTGTGTTTCCTTGCATAATGCAGAATACTGACATAACAGCAAATAATATATCATTCTGCTGACCTTTCATGACTAAGAATTTCGAGAAGCTGTGGTTCGCTCAAAACCAGGATTTAAACAAGCTTTATTAATTTCTTTAACCTTTGCAATGCCACAGTTTTGTCATATTTAATAGATTAAACATGCTATATGAATTTCCCATAGTTAATCTCAGAAAGTTATTCTTTAATTCAGAATGTAAGTAATGAAACTCTATAATATATAATTCTTTATATAGTTACGCCAGCTTTGAAGATGTACACTGGGAATGCTTTTCAGGATATATAAAATATAAATGTTATTCAGTAACATTGGTAGCTTCATGTTTGGCACAAAGCATTGCTGTTGTTTCCGGCCCATTCTGTGACAGTCCAGTGTAATTGTGTTAACAGACCTCGAAGTATGCAACACACTAACACTCATGACACACAAAGCCAGCTTGCAACACACCAAGTTTTACTATTAGATTATGTTTTGCAATGTCCAAACATAGAATCATAGAATAGTAGAATAGTTAGGG
>NW_009920669.1:0-1552 GCF_000696875.1 Nestor notabilis
GAATGCGCTCGGGGCGTGTGGCCGTGCCGGGGGGGTCCCTGCCGGCCCCGCGATCACCATCGCTATTATTGTTGTTGTTATTTTCTAATAAGGTTCCTCCAATCGCTGAGGGGGCTGCAGGACTTCGGGAGAGAGTCTGATGCTGAGCCTGGCTACCTTGTCTTAGTTTGATTTATAGCCAGAACCTCCTTTCCATTCCCAGGGTCGAGGGATGTAGAATAAAGAGAAGGATGTGTGCTGAAACGAAACGAGAACTTTTATTAATACTTCCAAGGTTTATTCTCTGAAGGTGGTTTGTTTTGTTTTGGTTTTGGTTTTTTTCTCTTTATTTTTTCATTTTCTTTTATTCCTAAGGGGAAGGAGAATAAACTTTTTAAATTTATGAAGTAATCTGTGAAAAATAATCCAGAACATATGTTCTAGATTGTGTATTTTACTCTCTAAGAACTGCCTAAGCAATTAGAAATGCACCAGGAATAGTATTAAACATGTGTAGGCAATTTAAACATCAACTTGATAGTTTTGTTCGTAACTCAAGGTGGTTTGCTCTCTAAAATAGTCTAATAATGTGCTTTTAGAGACAAGTTTCTGCCTAGGCCAGGTGTTGAGTCCATCCTCCAAAACCCATCTCGTTTCTAATAACTCGATTATGTTTTGCTTCATAATTGCACCAGGAAGGCAGGGCTGAGAAGAAGTTTGGAGTGGTGACGGTGGTGGTAGTGATGTGCCTTGGGTGCTGCCCAGGGATGCAGGATCTGGTGCAGTAACAGTGAGAGAGATAATGATGTGCTACACAGGCCTGGTGTGGTGTCAGCCTGAGACACACAAGGGTTTTGGATGAGTAACTTTATTAAAGGCTTTGCTTAATTCTGCAGGTTGTGTGAATGTACAGGCCTGTGCTACTCACCTTCCAGGCCTGGGAGTCAAAACGTCCAGCCCCTTTCCTTCTCCTAAACTTTGCCTCATGTCAGGCCTTTCCCATTCCCATCTGTATCTTGCTGTGATTTCTGTATGCTCTTTTAGAAGAGCTAATGGTCGGGAGGGCAGATTGGCCTCGACTGCATTGTACCAGCTGTGGAATCACTACCGGAGGTGCTAGTTCTTGCTGGTTGAATTTGTAAAGCTGGTTACGTTCTGGGCTTCTCCAGCTCTTCTAAAACCTGAGGCTTTGAAAGTGTTTTTATATCTTAATAGTTTAAAGCAAAAATTAATGGAAGAAAGGGGAGACCCTGCTTAAAAGGCTTGGTCTGTTCCTAAATTACAGTGCTGTGACCTATGTAGCAAAGACCCGTGGAGTGGTTTTCTTTCTGTTCAAAACTGTTCAGTGGTAGAAGGCCTCGCATGGATCCAACTGTATTTCCGTACCAGCCTGCTTTGATGTGTAGTTACTCTATTTCTCTACATGGGAAGTGTCAAATGGGTATCACATAGCTTTTTCTACTGAGATAGTCCCTGGTGTGTAACAGGTGAAAGGCTTTGGTTCTACAGGTGTAATTCAACAGCACAACTTCAGTGCTTGGGTAGGAGCTGCTGGTTTTGTCACTCCCAATTT
>NW_009920669.1:1583-20569 GCF_000696875.1 Nestor notabilis
TTCCTCCGTTCCAAGTCTGTGTCTAAACTCAGAAGGCAGAAAGACTGTCAGGTTTCCCAGCAGGAGAGTGGGTAGGATTTACTGTGCTTGCAGTAGCTGTGGTCAGCTCTGGGGGTTTGGAAGCGTGGGATGCCGGGGCATGTAGCCTGCCTGGCGCTGGCCGTGGGGAGGGCAGCACCCTTCCACAGGCTCTCCAGGTAGGAAGAAACTCAGTTTCTGACTGTGACACTTGAGCATGTGTAAACAGCTTGATAAAAAAAGCCCATGGGTGGGGGTAGGAGGATTTGTCCTGAAGTAGCAGTGAGAAGAAAAGCTACAAAGCAGAAGGTGCCCCAAGTCTGCGTAACTTACTGGTGTCTTTCTTTTTAAGAGCCTCCTACTTTGGATGCAGCTTATCTACAAACGCATATTTTTGCCAATATATCTTATTCCACCCTCCAGGCCTAACTTCTACCTCCTCGCCACCAGAGGAGAATAAACGGGGGCACTTGTATTGGCACTGACATACCAGTTTATCACACCCTAAACCCCACATAGCTGTGTTGGCAGAAAGGCTGCTGCAGTGTCACTGATGCCCAGGTGAACCTGCGAGGTATAAACTTTTCTATTTACTTGTGGGAAACGGCTCTGTTTGTTCCATCGTGGAGCTGCGTGGTCACCTGCAGTGGTCGTGAGGAGCTACGTTGCTTTTTTGCAGGAGAGGATGAGAAAGTTTGTAGGTATGAATTGGAGGAGATGGTGGCAGTGAACATGTGGAGAGGATTAAAATCCTGTTTGGGAATGGGTTTGTTCCACCTTCCCTTTCCCTCTGATGGTGCTTGCTTAATGGGGGACCTTGGACTTGTCTTGCAGGACACCTCCACCCTGGCAGGAGCTTATGCTGATGATGGGTGATGTGACTCTTGTAAACAGTCACTGCTAGAGGAAAACAACCCTCCTGGAGTTTGCATGTGTAGACTTTCGGGCAGATATGCTGTAGTTGGACATGTAAGATTGTGGTCTTGGCTTCTGTTCTTCAGTTAATGCAGTTCTTAAGGATGTCACTGGCATCAGTGTGATTTCTGTTGTCTTAAACTGGCTTCTTCCTCATCCCCACTGAATTCCTACAGACACATCATCTTATCCTTCCTTCCCTCTTCCTCTTAAGTTCTTCCTCTGGCAGGGGTTTCTATTAATTGCTGAAGAGATGTTGACTTGGTGTGATTATCTAATGCAGGACAGTGTGTGTGTACCAGGCTGTCAGACAGTCCCCCTGTTTCAGGGTTAGTGTCCGCTTAATGACAGGGTCTGTTTCAGAGACCTCTGGTGAAATGACTTTGGAGCTCAGTCCAGTGCATTGGTGTGTGTGTAGCTGGTCTACACCACTGCTGGTAATAGTCAATCTGACTGGTTTTCTTATTAGGAACCCAAAACTATGTGACTGGGAGGATAGGAGAGGGACCCATCACTGGAGCAGTAGAGGACAGTGCTGCCCACTGGCCCTGGGCAGCAAGCAGGGAGCCTTGTCCTCCACATCTCGCATCCTGTTGGAAATGGAAGACTGACCTCTGCATCTGCACACCTCTGATCCTATGGGAAGAGGCAAGGAAATAACTGACCAGAAGCCTTTGCTGTGGCACCCTGTGGACTTCTTCAGTGCCCAGCATCAGCCCACAAGCCAACACATTTAGTGTGGTGGTTTAGGTGACAACAGATACGGATTGTGGGTTAATGTGTGTGGCTTCCCCCCACCCTCGCCATGTATTTATTTATCAAATCTTGTAAAGAAACAACAAATTCTATTTGTCTGTTCTAGTTCTGTTAAAACAATCTATTAGGATGCTGTGTCATACAAAGGATGCTGTGCCATACGAAGGTCTAAGCACAGGACTGGCACCCTGGAAGTTCTGGGTCCTCACACATCTTTCAGTGGTGATACAGTTGTGTGGTCTTAGTCAAACTACAGGAAAACAGAGTAATCAGAAGGAAATCACCTCTGTCTTGCAAATGGAAGGGATATATTTATGTGGCACAGCACCTTGAAGCAGTGAACACTACACATGTAAGATGTCTTGTCTCGGAGAGATTTATGCAGTGGGTACAGAAGCTGTTCAGATTGTGCTTGGTTAGGAGCCGAAGTGCTTCAGGGACTTGCTGAGCTGTCCATAAGCCCTTCAGAAGGGCACTGCAAATGTCCCTGGATTTCTGTCTGGACACTCTGTCTGGAGATGTTTAGTCTGAAATACTGGTACAGCGCCACTGGCAGCAGCTTAAGCGGGTCACTGAAGCTGAGTGGTGGAATAAGACCCATGCCAAGGTAAAGGCCACTTGCAGAAGAGCTTGTTTCTAGGCTGCAGACTTTGCCAGCCTTGCTTTTAGGACCAGGACCTTCTTCCTTGTGGATGCAGGGTCAGATGATATTCCTCTCCAGAGCAGAGGAGTTTGTATGTGGAGTTGCCTGGTGACAACTCCAACAGAGCCTGGTTGATGTTGGGGTAGCAGCTGGGGAACATCAGCACCTACTTAATGATACATTTAACAGCTGATAGCTCTTGAAGTGTTGTCTCCAAAGCTTGATATCTTGGTGTTTTTGTTTACCTGAAGGTCTTTGAGTTATTCTTTGCAACTGTGAAGGATATAAATTGTTGCTGTAAACATGAAAGTTGTGTTTCTGTTGCAGTAAGAGTTGTGCTCAGAGGTGCCTCTGCTGCTGCTGACCCTGGTGATGATGATGGGTGTTTTTTTGGTGGCTGCCAAGCAAGGAAGTGACATGTGGTGAAAGTGTGTTAAAGTACCTGTAAAACAGGCAGTGAAAGCTTCCCAGCAGCTAAATGTTTGTCCATAGCCAAGATAAACTTGGAGCAGTGACTCTTCCAGGTAACATTTCTGGGGGTTTAGAGTTGGAAGTGTCATATCTGGGCTTCCTTCCAGATCTGAGAGACTTGAACTGCTGATGGCCACCCCACCCAATCCCCCTGGAATGCTCATGGATTCCGTGGGGTTTGTAGCTCAACACTTCTGCAAATTGGTTTGCAAATTTGTCCCCTTTCCTGTCTGAGGAGTGGGTCTGTTCACCCACCGAGGGGTGGGAGGGTCATCCCAAATTCATGGTTTGTGAATGGCTTTGTAGTTCATAGTGTATTACATTCCGAGGACTTAAATTTGCTCCTAGTACCCAGGTGCTGTGAAGGCCACGCTGTGTCTGCTTCAGGGGCAGGAGTAGGTTACCTTTGTGTGTTGCATAGTAGTAATTTGGGGGGGGGACAAAAAGAAACCCCACCCCAAAAGACAAAAAGCCCTAGCGGGATGTCCTGTTCACAGGTCTTGGTTTAGTCCACCAGCTTTCTAGGTTTCAATGACTAGAGGTATTTAGTATATTAATCCTCATATGTTTCAGTAGCTGCTTGCACAGCCTTCGCTGGGAGCGTGGGAGAGTGGTGTCATCACTCAGCATCCTTCTCTTCTGAAGGCTCTTGCTGTGGCCAGTGACTATAGGCACAGTTCCTGTGGAGGTGCTGGGGAACATAGGGGGTCCCTTGTGATAGTGTTTCACACTGTTTCTGTCTCAACTGCCTGTTTGTTGTTGTAAGATTTAAGAGAAAACAAAATCTCTTTGAGTTTGGTATATATTTCTTCTCAGAGGTAGCTGCTGGTGACTACCGGAGTCACAGGCTGTGCTTGAGGGTCTCAGCTCATCTCCTTGGGAAAGGAGATGGTAGGATCTGCTGCACAGATGGGAGACAGCATTGGTCCAGAGCCTTGTGTAGGGCACAGTGTGTCACCCAGTCCTGAGCTTGAGGCCATGGAGCTGCAGTTCGCTGGCCACCATGGTAAACCCAGGTTAAAGAATCCCACCATCCCCTGTCACTCACTCGCTATTTGCAAGACAGCTCCTCAGAGTGGTGCTGGGATGGGAACAGGAGCTGGGAAGGAAATCTTCACCTGGTTTTCCTACCCGGGCTGGTACATTGTAAAACTGCAGTCTGAGCTGGAAATCCTGCAGCATCTCCTCACTAACATCAACCTGGAATTTATCTGGCTGTCTGCCATGTGCTTAAATAAACCCCAAGTCATGTTGGAGGCTCCTTCTACCCCTTTCAATCCCAGCCCTTTTCTGGGATAGCAACCCACAGGCCTGATTTTCTTCTGTGGTGGTTTTTAAGCGACCACTTTGGAGCCCCTTGAAACTAGATACTAGTGGGAATTCCTGCAAGGCCTCCCTAGCCTTGCTGGCTGCAACATCCTGGAGTGAAAACGTGGCTTGGAGTGAGGATTGGTGGAGTGGTAAATCAGTGCAAACCCAGCTAGGACAATTGCTTGGATTTGCTCACGTGAAGAGCTCTGGGTGGGTAAGAAATGGTGCATACAGTGAGCTCAGAGGTCTGCTCCTCTGCGTCTGATGGGTGGTGGTGGTTTTTAAGGCAATCTGAGTTGTGTGGTGTGGTCTGGCCTCAGACTTCTTCTTGTACCTTCACCTTCCTGCCTCTACTTTTTTTTTGTTTGGGGATTCTCAATTTCTGTGTTCAAGTGATGCCTTTTTTACCGCCTGCATCTTTGCAGTGCCCTGGCACTTAAAATGCTGTCCTCAGAATTAGACTTGGCTCGTATTACTGTGGCAGAAGCAGGAGTTGTCTTTCAGCTGGAAAAGTACCGAGTTTGATTTTTCCTTGAAAGAGATTGTGTTTTAAAAAGACCATTCTGAGCATATCACAACTGGGTTTTGCCTCCTTAGAAAAGCCCTTAGTCCTGTTCAAACCTAGTGGGAAGGAGTCAGATGCTCATGCAGAATCCTTCCATGTGCTGTTGGCAGAGAGAACTGCCCAGGTTGTTGTACATATTTTGGTTTAATTTGTTCCCACTGATGTCTGGCCTTTGGTTTGTGTGTCTCGCTTCCCTTGCTAGTCGAAGGAGACTCTATTAGAGAGAACGGAGGAGTGATTCATGCGGAGGAAGGACATTATCTCTTATCTAGGTTGCCACTAAGCCAGTCCTGCCAGTGCTGACTTTATCCTTGAGAGGCTGAAAAGTTGGTCTAAAAGGTAAATATTTATTCTTTAGAGTGTCTGAAATCGATCTGTAATCCAGGCGTCTGGTGCGGTTGCTGATGGGAAGGAAGCTTCGCTTGTCGGTGCTCACACAGCATGGTGCGACTCAGCCTGCAAGCAGAACACAAACTGCTCTCTCTGGAGGAGCAGAATCAAACACTTGCTGGAATCTGTGTAACTTCATGGACAAAGCAATGTTTTCTCCGCCCTCAGTTACCATAGTAGGTCTGTGGGAGAAAAAGCAAAGAGGTCAAGCTCCTGTCTCCTCTGGTCTCCCAGCACAGAGATTCCTGGGATGGAGACTTACAGTATCGGCGCTCTTCTGTGTTGCAGAGAAAGCCAGTGCTTTGTCGGCTGGGAGGAAGATCAAATACTCAACAGTGTGGCTTTTCTTCAGGGTTCTATAGTAGGACACTTAGGGAAGCTTTTGTAGTAGAGAGTAGAACGTTTCCATACCCTGTCCTTTAAAGTTGTGGTGGAAACTCAGCATGGCTTTCTCTCACCAACCTCCCCTGCCTTGGTGGCTGCCCAGAAATCAGCAGCAGCAGAAAGTGAAACCTGCTGGTCTGTTGGTCATATGCTGAGGTGCACAGAAGGTGGAAAAATGGTATAAATGCTAAACCAGATGAGCTTTGCAGTCCTGTTATTATCATCTTTATGGAGAAAGCTGTCGGGGTAAGAACGAGCCAAGCCAATTCTTGTGTAATTAGCCCCATACAATTACATGGTATTTAGTGATGTTTGGCTTGAGCTGGAAGTTCTTGTGTGTAACAGAGAGTTTCTGATGAGAACATGAAATTTCGAGACACAGAGTGAATACATTGCAGTTAACCTAATCATTTAAAATCTTTTCATGGTCCTTTAGCTTCTGTCTTAAAGGTCATTGAAATCTAGTCCTGGGATGCCCTTTTTAGCCTTTGCACAGCATCAGTTAGTGTTCTATTTTTGACAACTTGCTAGTATTGGATATGAGGGGAGCTGCTTTGGAAGGGTTTTGTACTATTTGTGTTTTATTTCCTACTTTATCACTTGGCAGTACTTCATACTCTGCTGGTTTTATAGGGAGATTGCTGTGGTTTGAGCCATTGCTGCTGAATGTTTCTTTACTGTACCTAACCTCAAAATTACATCTGCTGCCTCCTTGGATTCTTCCATTTCCAGCGGAGAAAAGTAGAACTTCTGCCTTAACCTGAGCACAATGCTAAGAGCCCAGAGCTCAGCACCTCCCATACGAAGACAGGCTGGGAAAATTGGGGCTGTTCAGCCTGGGGAAGAGCAGCTGCGTGGAGACCTCAGAGCAGCTCCCAGTGTCTGAAGGGGGCTACAAAGGATGCTGGGGAGGGACTTTTCATCAGGGACTGTAGTGATAGGACAAGGGGTGATGGGTTCAAACTGAAATGGGAGAGATTTAGATTGGATATAAAGAAGAAACTCCACTGTGAGGATGCTGAGGCGCTGGCACAGGGTGTCCAGAGAAGCTGTGGCTGCCCCATCCCTGGCAGTGTTCAAGGCCAGGTTGGACCCAGGGTCTTGGAACAACCTGCTCTAGTGGAACGTGTCCCTGCCCGTGGCAGGGGATTGGAACTGTATGATCTTAAGATCCCTTCCAACCATTCTGTGGTTATATGATGCAGATCATCTCTTGACCTACTATAAGCCCATCACTTGGGTCTTGGTCCTGCACTGAGCTGTGCATAAATGGATTCTCCTTGCCCTCCTGTGGAAGTGGGCTTGCTATAGGTTCGGGACCTCACATTCTTGCTTTGGTTTCTTTGTCATTTTACAGTGCATCTGTTCTTTAAAAGGTAAAGGAACTCCTTTAGCTGTAAGAATGAGCATCTGCTGAGCATTACCCATCTGCGTGTAGTTCCGATACACGTCAGGTTTACATCCGAGGTGTATACAGCTCCTGTCAAAGAAGCTGTGTATTTAGCTGGTAAGTGGTGTGTGTCACTAACCTTGTGTGTGTGTCTCTTTCAGAACAGGGCAGTGGGACGGCCCAAAGGGAAGCTGGGTGCTGCTTCCGCGGTGAAGCTCGCGGCTAACCGGACAACGGCCGGGGCGCGCCGGAGGAGGACGCGATGCCGCAAGTGCGAGGCCTGCCTGCGGACAGAGTGCGGCGAGTGTCACTTCTGCAAGGACATGAAGAAGTTTGGGGGACCTGGCAGGATGAAGCAGTCCTGCATTATGAGGCAGTGTATCGCAGTAAGTGCGCCTGGTGCTACGGGTCGTTGGGGATTTCTGTCCTGTATCTGTGTGTCCTGGTGGCAAGGTGTGGAGCTGAGAACTCTGCATCAGACAAGCTGGTGTGATCCCCGGCCTCTCCTCTTCCCGTTGCTTTTCATCATCCCCAGGTCTTAAGCCAGAATGCTACTAAAACTTAATAGCATAGCTTTCATTCTCAGCAGTGTAGAAGTGGAGATTATCAGTACACTGGAAGCTGGCACTCAAATCACGCTGAAATTCTGGGATTTGGGGCAGAAGGGGAAGAGTGGGAAGTTGCAGTTCAAAGGGAGAAGAGGTGTGTTTGGTTTGGATCTGTGAAGTTCTGAGGAAAGCTGTCTTGCAACTGTCTGAACTCCTTAACCAAATTAAGATATGGGGAAATCTTTGGCTGGCATCCTCCAAGATTTTGGCATTGATGACTCCGGCCCCAGGTTACTTAAGATCTGAACTTCAGTGTGTTTGCTGTCATATAGCAAACAAGGGCATAGAGCAGAGGCTGTGATCCAGATGACCCGAGGAACCATCAAGCCAAGATCTTGTCTTCCTCGGGGACTGGAAATGGCTGTCAGGGGATGAGCATCAGAACAGAGCAAACTGGCAGTCAAAGACAGTTTCCTGGGCTCCTGTGCATTGCTTAGCAGCTTCTTGAGTCATAAGTGATAGCTTTGTATTTAACAAATATTGACAGATTCATCTTCTATTAAGTTGTCCAAGCAGCTTTTGGATCCGTTGCTTTCATAGCGACTGTTGCAGATCTTCTTCTCAGGTCTCATGTCCGCAGTGTCCCCATGCAAGGGTGAAAATCAGCTTTTATCTTAATTCTTTGAAAGGTCTTGTTTATGCTGTTGTCAGGGCTTGGTTTTCTGTTGTGTTTCGGGGTTTTTTTAAGGAAAGGAATGTTGTTTATTTCTCTCTTAAGTCTTGTTACAGTTCCTTTCACTTAGGGGTTGTTTTTTTCTTCTTAGATTCTGATGAGGAATCTGAAGTGGAGGCATTAAATGACTTTGACACTGATAAAAAAGCCTGATAAAACAGTTAAGGTTTCCAGTCGTTGCTCCTGGTAGCTCACTCCATGGCGTGTTCTAAGCCACGCACTGTTCTTGACAGAGAGGATTGGATTCAGCTCTGCTGGATCTTTCAGTAAAGTACATAGAATATCTACCTTTCCGCACAGTGCTTTTGCAGCTCAAGTGTCTTTTCTTTGAACACTTGATTTCCTGGAGTGTGGCATGAATTGAACAGCATGGATGAAGAATTTATTATTCTCCAGGGGCAAGAAATAGTGAAATCATGCTGCCTTTTTAGTGGAAGGATTAAATTAGGGCTGCAGTGTGCTTTCTTGTCCTGACTGATGAAGGAAACTTTCATTCTAAGCTGTTTCAGTCCTGATAACACAGGCTGAGCTGTTTGGAGATGAACTGGGTTCTCTTCTGGCTGAGTGTAGTCATCTTCTCATCCCCTTTCTTCTAATGAAGAACTATTTTTCTTCTTGGTATCTGCAGTTGTATTTCCAGAAGCTGTGGTTAGAGTACAGGGCTTGGGAGCTGGGGTACTCTGGTTACTTGTCCTGTCCTTGCATGCACTGAAGAAGACATCTCTGCTCTCCATACGTTCCCTTTGGTGTGTATAGGAGGGCGGAAGTATTCCAAGCTTTAGAGCAGCAAAAGCACAGAAGTTCAACAAGTTGAACTGTTGTAACTTTTAAGGGTGCTTTACATTTCTGTAAGCAATCCTATTGTCTTTGCACTTCTGTTCTCTAACAATTGCAGTAGTAATATATTGTGGTACCTATCCAACAGCTTCCAGACAGAAAAGAAAAGCCCAAACCCACCACAGCTCTGTGGAAGTAATGATCCCTACAGTTCTGGGATTGTGCTTTCCTCTGGTTAATAACATTGACAATATTAACTAGACACAGACTTTCATTAAACTCATCGACAATATTAACTAGACACAGACTTTCATTAAACTCAGAAGCCTTCAGAGAGCATGTACTGCTGTTTGGAGAACAGGAAACTCCCCTGCATCACTAGTTACATCAAGAAGGGAAACAGGAGTGCCTGGGACACTTTATGCTGCATTGAATAGGTGTGAAGGGAGCGTGGGGCTCTGTGGTGGGGTTATGAGTTGTGACAGTAACTGCTGTTCCAGCCTGGCAGTGGGACAGAGCTGGCTGGGGCATGGAGGACATTCCTTGGACAATAAAAATTGTGCTGGTCCTTGTGCGTGGATATGAATGTTGTGGGGGAGATGGGACAAAACAAGTGGACAATGCTCTCAGCTGCTCTGCACAACTTAGCTCTTCTCTGGTTTACCTGCCGGTGGAACGGGATCCTGGGGATTCCTATTTTGTGCTTGGAGGAAGGGTGGGAATTAAATAGTATTTGCAAAATGCTTTTAAAATGGAGCATGGGTAAGTACTGGCATGAGAAGGCAGGGAAGTGTTGCCATAGCTCATGTATGAGATGTTGGTGTGTGGGGCAGCACACTGCTCTCTAACAGCTGACTATAGCTGGGGTTTCCCTGTCTGAAACTTGCTGGAGGATGCCCTGCTGCTGCATAGATTTGGTTTGGTGTGCAAGCATCCACTTAGGGATTTTATTCATTCCATCCGCAAGAGATCCTTGCCATGGAAAGCCACATCTATGCCTCTGGCTGCTTAGTAGTTAAGGACTTGCAACCTAATCGATTGCATTTCACAGTACAGCCAGCTTCGTATTAGGGTCTTCCTTTTCTTTCTTGTCATGAGGCTTATACCTTATTGCTGCAAACCAGAAGTTAGTTCCTCGTTAGCACAGAGGTGGCTTTTTAATCAGCCTGGCTTTGACATGGGTGACAGATAGGTGAGGTGCTGCAGGTCCCTTCCTGCCTCAGCAGAAGGCAGGAATATGTCAATGTTCTTCTCACTTGTGACACTTGCAGGAGAAGAATTCTCTCTTTAAGTGTCTGTGCAGTGCTTTTTGCAACGCTCAGGTCGGGAGCAGGGCCCTGGATAATCCAGTGTCAGCCAGGAAGAGGTCTGTTCTTGATTCTGTTGTGGGCTTGCTGGGAGACCTGGATTGGGTCCCATAACATCTGTTTGCCCTGCTTGTAAAATAGAGGAGCTGCCAAATTGCCAGTCAGATTGTGAAGCTTAAGGGATGTGAATAGTGATGTTCTAGGTTGCTCCTTTTCCCTCCCATTGAACACCAGTGAAGTGACTTGCATGCCAATGTCTGTGTCAGCTCGCAGATTGAAGGCACCCAAAAAAAAAGCATTTCCATCCATCCCTGGGTGCCCCATGAACCTGTGTTAGTTACAGGGAGGGCACTTGCATTGTATGAAACATGTTTTGTGGTGCTTGGTCTGGGTACCCAGCCCTCACTGTTACCAGTTTTTCTTGCCTTCGTTGCCCTGCTGGGCTGGAGCCTTCAGCAGTTTGCACGATTAATCCCTGATTTATCTCTTTGAAATGAGGATACTGTAAATGCACACGGAGTTGTCCTGTTCCCATATGTCTTTTGATGGAGATTTCTTTCTGATGTGTGTACACAGCCGGTGTTGCCTCATACTGCTGTGTGTCTGGTGTGTGGAGAAGCTGGGAAAGAGGACACAGTGGAAGAGGAGGAGAGCAAGTTTAATCTCATGCTAATGGAATGCTCCATTTGTAATGAAATCATACACCCAGGATGCCTTAAGGTGAGTACAAGGATGTGATACATGTTGGAAACAAAAACCGGAGTGATTATCACCTTCATGTAAAAGCAGTGCACAGAAATTGGAAAGCTTTCACTTTTTCATCTTCGGAAACTTAAGGGAGCAGGGAGCTGGTGTGAGAAGCAGGGCAAGAGCCATGGCACACACAGCCCTGACTGGCTTCCATGTAACAGCATCCCCTGTAAGCAGAGACTTGCCTTGGCCAGCTTCCGAAATGTCTGTGCATGCAAAGGTCTTGTGTTTTGTTCTGTTCTTCTTTCTTTCTGCCTCTTGTTTAAGGAAGTGAGGAGTTTCAGTTGGGACGGGAAGCTCAAGGGGGCAAATGCGCCTGTACTTTTGGATGAGTTAGTCACAATCCCCGTTTCGATAGCTCCTTCCTATGTCCCACAAAGTACAGGGGAGTAGTTTGCTGCTCATGTTTGTCCAGGCACAGATGTGCCTTTCAGCAGCAGCTGGCTTTAAGGATGTTGCAGTAGGGAGACTGCAGCTCTGGAGAGCAAACAGAGCGAGTTTCAAGCTGCAGGAGTGCTCACCTTTTGGCTGACTTGAGTCCTGTGAGCAGCTATATTCTTTGCTGGTAACAAAAGTGTCATTTTGGGCATATCTTTGTGTATCAGCATTTAGAAGCCTCCTTTCTCCAGAGCTGGTTTGTTTCAGTTGATCAGCCATTTCCTGTTGCTGATTTGTTTATGGTTTAAGTGATTTGCCAAAGCAAATGTATTCTGACACACCGTGCCCCAGAAAGCAGCTTTTGGCTCTTCTGGGATCTCTGGGAGGAGAGGTATGTTCCTTATGCAGGCCTGGGGTGATGCTCTCCTGGCCTTTTATTTTTCTTGTGCTGTATGGAGGACTGCACCGAGCTGTGTGTGTCATTAGAGCAGAAAGTAGGTAGCTGGCAAACCAGAACTGTGGCTGTCTCCCTGATACATGAAATCGGTGCTCACAGCTCCTGCCACAGATGGGCTCTGAAAGGGAGCTTTGCTTGCTTGGCTCTGCTTAAAACAAGGCTTCGGGGGCTGATGGAGCAAGGGCAGGAGCTGCTCCTTTTCAGAGGTACCTCAGCTTTGGCTTGCAGCCGCTGCTTTGCTATCCCAGTCCTTGCTGGAAGTGCCCTGCACTCCTCCATCTCTGGCTTTGCAGTGTCACTGGCACTCCATGGCTGAGAGCAGAGGCCACGACTGTTGTGTTGTGTCAGTTCAAGTACAGCCTCCTCCTCCCACACCACATTTGGGTCTAGTTGTACAGGATGTGGGTCAGATCTGTGAAATCAAGCAAGTGCTGTTTGTTCTTTTATGCACGTGTGGTGTTCCCAGTGCTGTTCTGGTAACTAGGAACAGTGTTGCTTTGGGTGTCTCTGAAAATTAAGCAATGGGAGACTTACAGCGTGCCTTGTGTGTCTTGTCTTGTCTTTTCTCAACGCTGCTGTTGAGCTGAGATGTTGGGGTAACCGGTACTATTGATTTTCTGAGACAAAAGGGCACTGGTAGGATTTCAGAATCATCTTTGAAGGTGAGGTGAGACGATGCACCAGGGAGCAGCAGAAGGGAAATGGAGCCTCTTCCTTGGATCCCTCCTTGCTCTTTATTCCCAGGTTCCACGATTTTCTGTGAGACAAAAATCTGTTGCCATGTTTACGTGTCCTCAAGCCCTTGACACGAGCTTAAGCCCAGAGGATGGAGCCCATAAATAGTCCTTGTGGGATGTGCCTTTGAATGCAGACACAGCCCCAGGACAGCTGCTTCTGCTGTAGAACATGTGAACTGTTGGTCATCTCCAATTAAATGTGTGGCAAATGTACTTTGAGGGGGACTGCAGTAAACTGGGTCAGCGAAGGGAGGAGTGTCCTTTCCTGGCTTATTCCCATGTGGAATTAATTCCCTCCAAGACACATCTCCAAAGCTTGTGGAGCAGTTTGGCACATGCAGTGGGTAATTTGAACTCCAGGGCAGGTTGTTCCTGGTTTGAAGTCCATCCTCTTCCAGCTTCCTGATTTGGCTGTGTACATGTTTTGGTGGGTTTTCTCCATGAAAAACCAGTGTCAAAGGATGACCTCTTTGAGGAGATGAGGGGTAGCTCAGGTGCTCTGACACGCTCACAGTGTGGGTGCCTCTTGCTGGGGGAGCCCTGGGTACCAGAGCACGTTAGGTGCTTGCATCAGAACCACAGTAAGGACAACCAGGATGTTCCATGTGCTGAGATGTATCAAGGGAGGTTTCTGACGTGCTTTTTTCCTTGGAAACACCAGCACAAATGCTCATTTTTGCTGAAGAGTTCCTTAGGAGGATGATCTTGGCGAGCCTTTTGCGAGCGCAGCGTTGCTTCCGGAGGGAGCAGTGAGGGTTTTGCAGGAATATTGCCTTTTGTTGTTACAGAGCATTTGAGTTGAACCAATATTGATGAATTTTTCTTGCTCCATCTCAAGTGGAGCTGGTTGGCTCCTTTGAGTGCCTGCAGTATCTGATGCTGCTTCTTTAAGGAGAAGGGGTTTGTTTTCCCCAGTAGGAGCCTGTTCTTTTTCATCTTAGTTGGATATAGTGATAACGATGGAAAAGGTGAATATTTAGGTGCCTAAACAGCAGACATGAAAACCTTCTCCAGCACATCTGCACTGTTGCCCATGGCTTCAGCCCAGCTGTGTCCTGCTGCCTGTGTTGATTCAGTCTTGGCACTGCCAGGATTCATAGCTCTCGCTCCACGATGTCGGATCAGCATCCTGAGGGCTCCATATTCCCTAACAAGAAGACTTCCCAGTAGTGTAGTCTCATGTTTAGACTTCCTGAATGGCTGACCTTGTGCTGCAGGTACGGGTCTGGAGCTGCCTCACACTGCGGCTCAGACACCCACCTGCTGTTTGTAGCAAACACTCAGACCTGGCTCCTACCCAGCCTGAAAGGCTTGGGACAGATTCAGTGCAGGTTTGTGTTTGTCTAATTAGTTTGCTTACAGTCCCTCACATCTGTTCAGTTCCTTAAACTTCACAGAAGGGACAGAGCTGTAATGCTTTCCCTTCAGTAGCATTTGTTCTATATTCAGTGCGGGAAATAACTTGTTCCCAGCTTGGGCTTGGGCCAGGAATTGTTCCCCTGAGGCAGAGATGTATACAACAACTCTTGGAGTATCTTACACCTACCATGGGAAAGAAGGTTCAAAGGCACACAGTTGTGATAAAGCCAGTATTTAAATCCTGCCCACTTCATTTACTCATTTATTAACTCCAGAAGACTTGCTGAGGGAGGCTGACATGTCCTCGCTCTCGCTAGAGTGAAACCAGCCTGGCTGCTGTCTGGCTCGGGGACTGGAGGAAGCAGTTCCTCTAAAGCCAAGGGCTGGTTCCTGCACAGCCAGTGCCTCTTCACTGCACTGGGAGGAGAGGAGGAAATGCTTCAGAAGCATGAAAGCTCTGCAGCTCCCTGCCCCTGCCTGTTCCAGCAGCCGTGTGCTGCTGATGCCAGTGCCCAGCTCTTTGTCTTCCCAGCAGCATGGGGGTTTTCTGCCCCCTGCCAAGGCTTTTTTGTGCATATATAACTAAACTCTTAAAACATGAATGTGCTGTAAGTGAGGGTATGAGTTGTGTGGAGGGTGTTTTTAGCTTAGCTCTGCTTTTCATCCTCGGCTTCATTCACAGAAACATCTTTTCAGAAACACCTATCTCCTGTTTGGAAGATAATGTGGGCTCCTGTATGGAAATTGAGAAACCAGCAGCTTTTCAACTGTGTAGGGCAGGACTGTGCTTTCATTGTAGTGTGACAACACAGAGCGTGTGTCTTCTCTTTCAGATGTCAGTCTCTCATAGTGAAGCAGTAAGCGTTTCTCTTCCTTCCATAGCTGGGGAGCTGTGGGTGTGAGAAACCTTAAAAATGCCTTCATGTGTCCAGTCTTCTGAATACAAGTGCCTATTCTCTAAGCTGACTTGGCAACCATCGTCTTCATTGGCACATGGGCTTGAGGGCTGCACGCATGGGACTGCGAGTCCTGATCCAGAAAGAGAAGTATTTTAAGGAACACTTGATTACAGTGCAGGGTGCTTTGCTTCTAAAAATGCCGAGTGGTATTAATGTATGTGAGAATGTGGGTATGGGAAAAATCCCTTCCTGTTAAAGATCAGAGTGTGCCTCACACCAGGGCGGGGGGACGGGACTGAGCTGGGCAACTACTGGTGTGAGAGGACATGTGGATGGTGTAGGTACAGCCCTGGTCTTGGGGGGGGGGTTTGGTTTGGGCTGTTGGGGTTGTGTTTTGTTGGTTTGGGTTCTTTGCAAGGGCAGAATATGCCCTGTGTTAATTGGGATTGTCATTGACCTCCATAAAACACCCAGACCCGAACCCTCTGTCAAATACCAGTTTGGCCAGTGTGTTTTCCTCCCCTCCTGGCATGATCAGAAGGGTAGTTGTGCAGGACCGAGGGCTTGCTCAGCACAGAACATACAGGTTTCTTCTGTGCAGGCACTGGGAGAGCAGCAGCTGATGAGGGGAAAATGGAGATGTGCAAAATGCTTCTGCAGGACCTCCCTGTGGACTTCTGCAGCACAGCTGTAGAATGAGTTGTGCCTCTTTCCGCAGGTGAAGGAATCGGATGGTGTGGTGAACGATGAGCTGCCGAACTGCTGGGAGTGTCCAAAGTGCAACCATGCAGGGAAAACTGGAAAAGTGAGTTTAATGGGAATAAGTGGTGCTGGAATGAGATACAACATCCCAAGCGTTCCCTCTGGCTTCTGGATCTAACTTAGCCCCATACCAGCTTCTCATTTTGTGCTTAATTCAGTTGAGTTGAAGGAAATAAGCTGATGGCTTTCTATTCTCTAATAATGTGTGTATTCTTGTTCCACGTACCAGCCCTTCGCTCAGAACCTGGGGAGTATTTGGGTTAGTTCTGTGCACTGCCACATGCTAATTCCTAAAATTCAAATACTTCACAAAACCCCAAACTCTAGAAGCAATTATGCAAAAACCTGAAGTCTCTGTTGGAATTAGTGAAACATTATTTCTTTACTGAGACAGACACTTGCAAGCTCGTAGTTACAAAAATAACCTTATGAAGGTTGAAACTACTTTACTCTTAACTCCTCACTCATCATTTTGTCTGTAACAAAGTGATCAACCCACCAAAGCTGGAGGCAACTGAGATTAAGGCATAAGATATAAAGTTTGTTTGTGTTTTGTGTCTCTTTGGCGTACAAGCAAAAGCGGGGACCAGGATTCAAATACGCATCAAATCTCCCGGGCTCGTTGCTGAAGGAACAGAAAATGAACAGAGACAATAAGGAGGTGACAGATGCTGCAAAGAGGAAAGGGGAGTGTGAGGAGACCCCTCGGCGGAAATCGGAGGAACATTCCAAGAAGGCTCCGGTTGACTCGATCCTGAGGAGGAAGTCGGACGAGGTGCATCTGTGGAGGAAAAGGAAGTTTGAGAAGCCCCAGGAATCGCCGATGAGAAAGCGGGTATGACAGAACGCTCCTTTTGTGCTTTTTGGGGGGCTGGGGCTGATGGCTCCTGGCTCACCGCTCATCTCAACCCCACGTTGTTCCAAAAGCAGCTGGTGGTTCCTTCCTTTCTGAGAACTGCTAGTCCGACAGGGCAGGAGTTTGAACAGTGACACTTGGGTTCACGTTCAGAGGCTGAGAACACTGGGCTGTGGCCGCTGGTTTATTCAAAATACTGGAAAACCCACTTTGACTGAGCAGTCTTTACCAGATGCTTTGGAATAGGAACGGGGGGAAATCAATTTGTAATGGAAACTTTTCCATCTCTGTCCACTCGGTGGCGCCTGGCAGCTTGGTTGTGGTGGTTCAGGGAGGACCCATCAAAGGACCTGTAGAAACGACACCTTCTGTAGCCTGCAGAGAGGAGGAGCTGCTCCCAGCAGCTTTAACCTGAATTTGACAGTCAGAGCTCTTGGGCCAGGCAGGGACACTCTGAATTGTCGTGTGGTTTGCAAAATACCATGTACCGAAATGAGGGTTTGTAGAGGTAGACATGAGGGCCTAGAGCTAATGTGTCTCATGAGTAAATGGCTGATGGCTTCAAACTCAGTATCAGTGGCTGGTTTTGTATTGCACATGTAGTACATGAGGAGGGGATTCAGCCCGCCTTGCAAGGCTTGATAGTGGGAATGCTACAGTACAGTAAATGTAGGACTGGGGCTTCTTTGGTGGAGTGAGAGAGCAAAATTCATACCACCAGTTCATGCATATCTGCTTTCTGTCCATGCTTTCCTTTTCCCATCCCTTTGGACTGCCCACAGTGTCCGTGGAGGGCTTGAATTGCTCCTCACAGTGTGTGAGGAAAGGCACCAAACCTTCATCAGACAGCACAACCAATGTCATGTTTTGGGGTTTTTACTTTTCTTTCTTCCAACAGCTAAAACTTGGAAAAGAAGACAAACTCTTCAGGAAGAAGGTACTTTGCCTTTTTAATAGATGTGTTCTCAATCCCTTTTAATCCCTTCTCCTGATGTGAGCTGAATGGTGAGCCAGTTTCTCTATCACTCATGTCCTTGTGTCACTGCAGGCATTTTTATTATCCCATTTACATCTTGAAATGGCAGAATCTCTCACTCATGGAAACCTTTACACTCCAGGATAGTTTAGCAGCAGTGTCTGGCTTTACGTTTTCCAGTGCCCCATATTAAAGCCCAGCAGAAGCTGTGTTTTGGTGCCCCAGGGACTAAAATCCTGTTTCTATACTGATGACACTCTTCCTGTGTGGTTGAGCTGTGTCCCTGCCACGCAGCCCCTCTGCAGTCTGTGCTACAGCACGTCCCTGGAGCCCCCCACTGGCCCCCCAGGGACACACAGGTATTGATTTACCCCTCTCAGTCTGCCATGAAAACACAAGTGTGGTACCTGTTAAACTGCGCACCCATCAGCACCCTGTGTGGAGGATGCTGCAAGTAGTCTGATGTTGTAATTCTTTTATTCTAACCTGTCATTAACTTACTGTGACCTCTCCCTTGATAAGATGTTAATTTAAAGACAGGGTGATCAGCTTTCTCTGCTGTGCACCACAGTCTGGAGCACAGGAGCACATCCACTGGCTCGATCCAATTAGTTTAGTGCAAAAGCACAGACCTTCTCGATATAACAAGTGTGTTCACAGCAGTTCACCTTTTCTTGCCAGTCCAGATCTCTTCTTATTAGAGCTATTTCATTTTAACAGTTGGTGGCTTCTTTCTTGCTTGCAGTGATCAGATTAGACTTGAAGTCTTCCCTGGTCTTAGTCCGTACGTCTCTCACACTTCTGTCTGGTGTGCATCAAAGAGAGACGTGATTAATGTGAGCAGTGAAGTGCAGTTTGCTGTTATGAGCAGTGACCGGGGTAGGGAGGAAGGTGCCAGCGAACCCCTGTCAGCCCGTGTTGTGTTGGAGATCGTGTCAGTGTCAGGCCAGCAGCGTGTCAGACCTGTCAGTCACATTCCCCAGTCTGCATGCACTGGAGGTGGGAAGCTCAAGAAGACAAACAGAGTTTAGTAGGAGGCAAAGGAGCAGCTAAAGTGTGGTTAAACGAGGCGGTGAGCATCCAGCAGGAAGGGCCACGACAGCACGGCCACGGCGCGAGTCAGTGACTGCGATGCAGGTTCCAGAACTTGGCCATCGGGCATGTCCGAATGCATGTCAGCCAGTGTTGAAAGTGGGTGCCCAGTGAATGTGTCCCAAGCCTGGTTTCTTCTGGCCTGCTGGGGAAGAGGCTGTCTGTAGTGTGCTGCTTATCTTCTATACATGGATTGTCTGCTGTGTAATGAGTAAGGCCCTTAAATCTGCAGGATTATGCATGGTGAATAAATGCATTTATCACTGTGGGAGTCCTCTGAGCCAGTAGCTGGGCTCCTCATCCATGGTGGCACTTGAACTTGATACCTTTGGCCGGTGAATGTACCCTGGTGCTCGGATGGGGGGGGGCCGGTGCTGGCAGGCGGCCCAGCCTGTGTGGAGCAGCAGCATGTGAGGTGTTGCCCAGTTCCTTGTCCTTGCTCGGACAGTCAACCCTTGTCTCTTCCTTTTCAGCGGCGGGGGGGGGAGGGTGCCGGAGAACCAAACGCCCCC